>NC_133655.1:169043140-169270962 GCF_009905375.1 Apium graveolens
TATCTTAGAAGCTGATCCTTCAGAAGCACAATGGATAAATAATGACTTTTCTTTATCAACATTTAATGTAAATACTTATACTGTTTTGTCAGCTACTACTAGTACTATAAATCTTGATGGTATGATCATGATTAGTCCTTTACAAAAGGGTACCCCTAGTCATGTGACCACATACAACTCTTCTCAACCACCTCTTATTTCTGCAGGACAAAATTTTCCGAGCCTTTCATGTGAGAACGAGAGAAAATATTTAGAGAAAAATAGAATTAAAGAGAGGTAGGATCCTTACCTGGCAAAAGGAGAGGTCGATGAGTGTCAGGGTTTAGCTTATCCTTGTGAGGAAACTCTGAATTTTAAAAGTCATGAGATGAGTGCAGTGAGAAGTAGTGAGACTACTTTAAAAGAAAATAGAGATTTAAGTGGTTCTTTCATTGATTTTGTCGGTGCTCAGAGTAATAAAGAAACAGTTGCTGATATCCAACCTGTAGTCCCTAAAGTAATCTTTGATGCATCAAATGTTGATAATTTCCCTACAGGTCTAAGTACTGATACTTTCTTGCAATCCACTCATATTTCTATCCATCCACTGGTATTCTCCATGTTCTTGCTGATGTTCCAGTTGAAGAACAGTCCACTTAATTTCACTCCATTATTCCTGAATCACCACAGAACTCTATTGACACTAAGGTTCTGGACATGAACACTAATGTTCCGGTTCATATGGCTACAATTCATGAAGATGTAGAATTAAATGCTGATTATATGGAAGTTTCTGAAGCAGCTGGATCACATACTGCTCTAATTCCTGACACTTTTTTATATGCTGATGTTGAAGATGAAGTGGCACAGTTAGTCAAGGAACTAGTTGCTAATAAAGAATCTGTTCATGACAGTGAGCCTAGTGATGAAGAAGATATTGTTAAATCTATTATTAATGTATAATTAGATCCTGATGAAGATATTGATGAATTATATTTCCTGAAGGCATGACAGATGGAGAGAAATAATTAAAATTAGCTGAGTTTGATGCTAAAAATAACAAAGAGTTTTTTGATGCAGAATGCGATTTTAAATGGAAGGATTTTTCATATCTTATCTTTGTTGCTAATGCTTCTAAACATTTGGATACATGAGAGAAGAATATTACAAATCCTGAAATCCTTACTCATCTCAAAGCTTTCATATTACTTATCAAATCAGTTCAAAACACTCAGTCTAATGCCAGCTCTCAGATTGACAAACTCAAGGAATCTTTCTTAGAAGCTAAACTTACTTCTGCATATGAGATGGCCAAGAAATTGAGGCCTATCCTTTCTAGACAAGACAAACTGGAAGCCAATCAAGCTAAGTTGGAGGCAACTCAACAGAAAATGTCTGGGCAATTGGATGAGGTACAACAGTCTTTAAAGCTTATTATTTCACTCCTGCTTGGTGATGATGCCAAAAAAGGGGAGAAAGTTTTGAAATCTAAATGCAAACAGCTCCAGCTGAAAGATGCTAATGACAAAGATCATGGTCCTGATGGAGGGAGTAAAGGAGGAAGAAAGGAGATTCTTTGGAAGAAAGGCGGAGAACTAGTTGGAACTAGTGGTAATTCTAAAACCACTAGTAGCCAATCTAGAAAAGGTGGAGAGAGAGAAGTGGAAGACAATAAAAGCTGACTGTGACTACAAAACAAACTCTGACAGTCACAAATGCTGATGAAGATCAAGGTATTCTAAAGATAGAAGTTGGTGCTGAAGCAAGTCAGTTTTCACAAACACTAAAGTTCAAGAGAAAGAAGACAACCCTGTTCTACAAGGAACCTAAAATACAAGCATTTGATTTTGAAGTGAGTAGAAGGGTTTTTTAAAGGGAAAATCCAGGAGTTGATCTTGAGCAAGTAAGGCTTATGAAAGAGGAATTCAAATTCTTGAGACCATAATTTGTTGATATTATCTCACCATGTGAAAATGTTCCTGGACAGAGACCAACCAAAAGAGGAAATCAGCCAAACTAAAGATGAAGGACATGTTCAAAGGTCTCAAACTATATTAAATGTTGATAGGAGTTATAAGGGAAAGGAGAAAATTGTTGAGAAGTTAAAGTCCAAGTCTGAAGATTTACAGAAGATCATATCTGTTCAAATAGTGCTTGATTTGTATGATATAAGTAAGCTTAAGGAAAAGATGTATTTTCTGGAGTTTGGAAAAAGGTTGAAGATTTCAAAAAAGCACATGAGAGATAAACAATGGTAAGAGTTGGAATATGTTATCACATTACTTAAGGTAATTAACTTTACTACTACCAGATGGTTTGCTTATCAGAAGGACCTAGTATATAGGAAGCAGAGAGGAATTATATTCAATTCAAAGCACACTCCAAAATATATTGATATATCTGGACACACTGTTGATATATCTATTAGAGTGGCCAAAGTGATCATTCTATAGGTGTAAAAGTTCTCACTTTCAACCCCGATGGTAGGAAAGTTGGTTTTTTGGAACTGATGATGTGTCACATGGAAGATCTAATCTACATGACCTCAGAGCTGCTATCTATCAGAATGATGAATCTATAGAAGAGCTCAAGGATATCAAACAGAGGATGGAGATGTACTTGAATGTTCTTGAAGCAAATATACTCAATATATTCTTTGATGATGCTACTGGTTTTACTAGAGTTCATGACTAAAGTTAAAGTCTAAAATCACTGACTGTAAGACAGGTTACTTGTTTATATTTCTGCTTTTAAATAGTTTTGACATCATTAATTAGGAACTTGTACATATTTACATAATACACAAGTTGGGGAGATTGTTAGAAGAAATCGATGATATTAATATTTAAACTATCAAAGTTTATTGATCAGCATTTGATATCAGTATTTGATAAAGATGATGTCATCAGTATTTACCATTAGTATTTGCTGATCAACTTTTGATATCAAGATTTATTCACATCAGTATATGTCGAGCTGGAAATCAGAAGATATCAAAGGAAGAAATATTTGCAGAATATAGGTCGGTGTAGGACTTTTCTTATCATAGAAATCAATCGATGGACATGTTTTAGGATTTCTTATTGTATTGTAATAGGATTCCTTGTTGATTATGTAACTGTATAGTATATACGTACAAATTAGGTTTAAACTTTAGGTGTTACGAATTATTATATTATTCATATAACCTAGCAGCTCTCAAGTATATATGTTCATACTTTGTAGAGTATTGTAATCAGTTTTTATACATCAATAATAAAAAGTGTTGATTCAATTATGTCTGTTATTTTGATTTATTTGTTAACTGTATTCACCCCCCCCCCCTCTACAGTTGATTAAAAGCCTAACAATAACCTTCATGTTGCAAGGAATGCAGTCAAACTTATCACAGAAAGAATAAGGATCTTCAGCTTGTGCCTCATTATACTTGCATGCTTCATATTTTGGCTCACCAACGGCCTTTTTACAAAGGTGAGTTAGATGATTTGTTAGCCACATTTTTGACATTACTTCTTTGAAGCATCTGCAGCATAGGCATAAATGTTACTTTTGTTTACATCTATTTTTCCATTTCTGTTCTTTTTTTCTTCTTTTCCGCGTTTTCAGTCTTGATCTTCTTTGTTGGTGTCTTTGCAGCTTGGCTTACTACAAGCTTTTTCTCACATTCAGTGATAGGAGTGGATTATGCATCTTTCGCCTCTTTGTCTTCATCTGCAATTTCTTGCTTGATGACCAACTCCACTTCACTGAAATTTACTTCACAAGCTTTAAACAAAGGTGCATTTATATTCTTCAGCATCACATAAACATCTTGGTTCACAGTGTTTTTCTCTTTATCAGCTTCAATTTTCTTGTGAGAATTCAAGGCCTCATAGTCCAAACCAATTGCTATGTTAGGACATGGTTTGTTTTTCTCATGATATTGACCAATCAACTGAGATGCATTCTTGAATGATTTTAGCTTCAAATCATTTTTCTCAATTCTTTTTCTCAACACTACTTCTATTTCTCCAACACACTTAAACTTGTTCTTGATGAAGGAATTTACGGATGAGCGGAAGCGTGATATAACAATTATTCCGTAAAAACCATGTATCACACATATAGAAAAACATATAAATCAGAAAAACGGAGGAATCGTAACCATACCTTGAAAATTGAAGCTTTATAATTATGATTGCTAGCAGTTGCTCCTCAGTGTGTGAAGCACTCTACCGGTATCCACCAAGAATGATCTTCTTCGATGAAGCTTTTTATAAAAATGGAGTTTTTGGGGGGGAGAGAAAGAGAGGAAGAAGATGGAGGCTAGGGTTTTCACAAAACCAAGTGTGTCTTTAGAATGAGCCATCTCATTCTATTTATAGGGCTCTCCTAGGGTTTTATAATATATCATTATATATATATTAGCCCCATATTTTATCTTTATAAAAATGCTTTAATAATAATTAAAACTATTTTAATCATTATTTCCTTTTCTAAACTATTTAGAAAATTATTCTCTCTCTCATTATTTCATCAAAGAAAATATTCTTTTATGATGTGACCCTGTAGGTTCAATATTATGCTGGTAGTGGAAATAAATAATAATAAACTTTTATTAATTATTTACATGAATAATAAAATTCACTAAATATAATTAACTGATTAATTATATTTATTCTACATCGTGAGTGATGCTTCTCAACATATCGCGACTATCCGGATAATATGAATTCACTTCTTAGAATACCAAGAACCTGTCAGTGACTAGTTACCGTACAATGAATTCCTTCTACCCTTACAATATCCCGATTAAATACAAGGCATGGATCTCGTGTCAAGCCTATCAAATTTAATCATATGATTTCTTATTCATAATGCAAAGTTCATATTAATGCAAATTAGAAACTCCTTTCTAATTTCATACACTCTAGCCAGAGATTTCAGAACTCGCATACTAAGAATAACATAGGATATTCTCTTCCTATACTGGAAGGGGTAGATCCTCTATTGACATTAGCTATCTCTATACACAAATTCCTATGCCCAGAAGCCACCACCCCCGGGCCTGAGCTCTGCTCGAGCGTAGTCAGCCAGCTTCGTGACTTTGCTTAGACCTAATGGATGTCCTTGAGACTAAGGACTAAACCAAAGCACAGTTCATTATATATAAGATACCTTTAACGATCTCAAGTCTAATGACACTTGTACAACTATCACTCAGTGAATAACTATTGACACATGAGTAATCTCCATTAGTTGTTCAAGTTACCGAGTCATATTCAGTGAAATTATTCCCTAATAAGCACCTACATACTAGCTATAGTGTCACCACAGAAATGCCTATGAGAACAGACATCCTCCTGAAGGGAGCAAGCATATTATGTACCAATCTTTGGGGATCCACTAACATCCGATTGGTTATTCAATGATCAGGAACTGTTTAAGTCTAGAGTTATCATCTTCTAGATCTCACTATTATAATCTCATTATAATTCTAGAAGCTTTACTCTAAACTATGGAGCATCTTATTTAAAACACTTTAAATAGATAAAGCCCATAATAAAAACATAACAAGTCTTTTATTAATTTCAATGAAATCAAATAGGAATACAAGAAAGTTCTTCCTAACTCATCATACATGATTGGATTTAGGACAAACACTTTCAATCTCCCACTTGAACTAAAGCCAATCACCCTGGTATCTATTACCCATCTTCTCTTTATGACGATCAAAGTGAATCTGAGACAATGACTTTGTGAGTGGGTCTGCTAAGTTGTTATGTGTGTCAACTCTCTCAAACTTGACATCTCCTCTTTCAATGACTTCCCTAATCAAATGAAAGTGTCGCAAAACATGTTTGGAATTTTTATGAGACTTAGATTCCTTGGCTTGTGCTATTGCTGCGTTGTTATCAAAATACAACACAATAGGCTCCTCAATGCTAGGAACAACTCCCAACTCAGAAACAAATTTCCTCATCTAAACGGCTTCTTTTGCAGCCTCACTTGCAGCTATATATTGTGCTTCCGCTGTGGAGTCAGCCGTTGTAGACTGTTTGGAACTCTTCCAACTAATTGTACCACCATTCAGAGTAAACATGTACCCTGACATGGATTTGCTATCATCACTTTCTGATTTAAAACTAGAGTCAGTATAACCCTCTATTTTCAACTCAGATCCACCACTAAAAATAAGAAAAATATCCTTAGTCCTTCGCAAGTACTTAAGGATGTTCTTCACTGATTTCCAGTGGTCTTCACCTGGATTGGACTGATATCTGCTCATCACACTAACTGAATAAGCAACATCAGGCCTAGTACATAACATTGCATACATGATAGATCCTATTACTGAAGCATAAGAAATCTTACTCATACGCTCTCTTTCCTCAAGTGTCTTATGAGACATCTTTTCGGAAAGGGACACTCCATGGCTCATCGGTATGAGACCTCTTTTGGAGTTTTCCATGCTAAACCTTTTAAGCACTTTTTGGATGTATGTACCCTGGGTAAGACCTATCATTCTTCTAGAGGATTTGATCGTCACTATGAAACCTCAATCTAAATCAACCTGTTTAATCAATATTTAAATTCCAGCGGAAGATATTTATCATAAATGACCCCAAACTAATCCAAGATCTTTTAAGGTTACAGTTCTAGAAACAAGATATCAAAATTCCACAAATAAATTTTTCACTTTCTTTGAAAACTCTTTTCATCAAATTCCAACTCAAAACTAAACCCACTAGTATAACTTCGAAATGAAGTATACTAGGCCCAAATAAAATATACAACTATAATATAATATAATATAAATAACTTTACATAACAGAACTTACACTGGCCCGCAAACCCTGGACCAACCACCTTCCAAGAGCTTCTTCTTTGCTACCTCGAATTACGCGGCTAAACAGCAAGCTAATCCTCACTGGAGGTTAGATTTGAAAACAGGAAAGTATGAGCGGAAGAAATGCTCAGCAAGATCATTATGACATATATAGGGTTTTTGATTAAAACCGACATCTGCATTAGAGCAAAATATTTAAAATCATAATTTTTGAATCATAAAATTTTAGTTGAGGAATCCCAGAATTTATTCCTTAATTGTTGTTATTCCTAATGAACTAACAATGAGATTTACAGAAGGGGGGTTGAATGTAAATCTCAAAACTTTTTCAAGTTTTGAGCAGTTTCAAAGGCTATGTGTTTAAGATAAACAGGTGTATGAATTGCTTTAAGCTAATACAGACAGATATATATTCAAACACTAATGTAAAGAACACAACTGACCTTAAAAACTTTTCTGGTGGATTGTTGTTCCACCAGAGATGGTATTTCAGAAAATCTGTGATTCAAGAAGTTGATCACAGCTGCGTCCTAGTACAAACTAGATAATTTTTCTCTCAAGATTTTTCTAAACAGCTCTGGAAAAATTCTTATCTAATTACTAGCTGCTACTTGGTTTATATATTACCAAGTTTACAAGTGAAGACAAAGATAAAAAATACAATAATAAAATAAGTTCTCCACTTGTTTCTTCTCCATTTTACTCCAGTGTATTATTGACTATTGCCTCTTTATACTAGAGTAGAATGGCTGCTTTTTCTGATGTTCCTGAAATAGGCTACCACATCTCAGTTGTCTCTGTCAACCCATGTGCCTCTGTTTGTAGGTACAACTACCACTTGTCAACTGCTATTTAACAGAACATCCGTTGAAGCCTTCATCCGTTGATGGCTTTATCCGTTGATGTGTTAGCAGTTGAAGCTCTATCCGTTGATGCACTCATCTGTTGAAGGATGTTATCCGTTGAAGCTTTAGAGACATCCGTTGAAGCTTTGTTTCTCATCCGTTGAAGGTCTTTAAGTTATCCGTTGACACCATTTCATTTATATAAAATTACAAGGCATGAAATATTTACAATTGGCCTTCCTATCTGCATATCTTCTAGTAGTCAACATGACTTATAATTTCCCTCAACATTTAAGAATTATATCTCAAATTCAGAGACTGAAATGTGCTACAATACTAGACTTATTTCTAAGTAAAGCTACACCATCAACGGATAGCCAAAATGGTCTTATCCGTTGAGGCTACACACACTAGATTTCTACTTAAGTGTTTTGTTAAACATATCATCAAACTAATGCACATATATTCCTAACAATCTCCCCCTATTTATGTCTATAAGAATTGTAGACATAAATTCAAGGTTAACTTGATGATAACAAAACACTTAACAAATATATGAACTGAAACTAAGTAGAAATTTAAAAGTGCTGCAAAAGTGTATGTACTAGAAGGTAATTGAAGATTTACAGTATTTCCAAGGGTGCTCCTCTAGCCTGAGCAAATCATCTTTTTCTTCTTTGTTCCCTGGTTTTCTTTCCTAGCCCTTTGTCATTTTCCTCAATTTGGAGTTGGAGTTGTCTGAAGAATTTAGCTTCATCTTCATCACTGATATCCAACTTAGATTGCATTTCTTTGAGAGTTTCATTGCTGGCAATCTTGAGTTGGTCTTCAAGTCTGAAAAATCTTCTGACTCCTTTATCATCTCTGAATTCCATCAACCAATGAGGTGATTTGTGAATTGTAGTTCCCCTTTCTTGAATGAGTAAGGTTCTGGGCAAAGCATTGGGCTCCCTCCAAGTTTTCCTTATGTTGGCAATCTTGTTGAGAATTTCAGTCTTGGCAGTCCTGGTAAAGCCAGAATCCTTTTGTATGGCTGAAAAGACTCTGATCAAGGTAGAGTAGCCTTCATTCAGAATCCTGTAGAGAGGCCATGTTCTTTCCCCAGCTCCTTTGTATCTGAACACCAATCTCTCTGGTAGCTGTCTGTAGGCAGCAATTCCCCTTACATCCTCCAGCTCATCCAGATAGAGTTCAATGTCTGAAATTTCTTTTATGTCACAGATGTGAACATAATCATCTTTAGAAATGGGTGACTTAGGGTTAGGTTTATGTTTTTGAGTGAATTTCTTAGAGTTTAGGGGAGGTGTAGATTTGGATTTTCTTTTCTGTTTCTTTGGTAGTGGAAGAGTGGTTAAAAAAGTAGGCAACTTGATGGTGTCTCAATCAATAGGTTCCTCTTTTGGGATGATTGGTTCACCATGGATGTTTATAGTGGGATCAGCAACAAAGGGTTCAGGTATGGAAGGTAGAGATTTAGTTTCTTCAGTGTTGTCTTCACTCCTTCTATATGCATTGGCCTTTCTTCTGTTTCCCTTCTACCATTCCTCTTTTTCCTCCATACTTTCACCAAATATACTCCCAAAAACCTCATCTAAGTTTGCAATCTTGTCTTCACCCCTGACTTCAATTCCTTTCTCATTTTCAACTAGACTTGACTTTAGCTTTTGTTCAAGCTTTGCTTGTGCTCTTTTGTCAGCCTTGAGTTTTTCAGCTTCTTTCTTTAACCTTTTGGTTTCTTCCCTCTTGGCTATTGAGAATTTGGGATGTCCTTGCATCACACGTATGCTCTTTCCCTCTCTAAAGATAATAGCCATGTTTCTCCTTACTGCCTCATCCATGGTCTCCTTGTGTTTTATGATGCTAGCACCCAAAACTTTGTCTTCATCAGGCTTTGGAAGAGGAAAGTCCACTTCTTTCATCTGAGCAAAGTCTAGAGGGTTCTTTGTGGAGTCCTTGCTAGATCTAGTGTTGGGCTTGAGAACCATAGGTTTTAGATTCTTGAAAGAAGTCTCTCCAACCTTATTTCTCTTTTCTGGCTTGTGCTCCATATTGATTGGTTCAACCTTTGTGCTATGTTTCACAGATATTGATTTATCCTGTGTAGAGCCAAACAACTGTTGCATCCTTTCATCAATTCTCCTCCTTTGCTCTTTCACTTGAATTTCAGCTGCTGCTAGCTGGATTAAATCAATTCCATCAGGCTTTCCTTTGATTTGAATGATTGGAGAAGTAGTGATGGCAGGAACTAGCACTTTAGATATTTGGATTTTTGTAGATGGCTCTCCTTCCCCTTCCCTTTTACTCTCCCCCTTTTTGTTATCATCAAGGAGAGGGGTCAAGCCCTGTGCTTTTGCCAGCTGCATAAGTAGATTTGTTTGAGATTGTTGGTTGTGAAGAATGGTGGCCACAGAATCTTCAATAATTTGAACTCTGTCTTCCAATTTGGCCAGCCTCTTTTCAGTATGTGATTCCTTTTTCAATCTCAACAAAATGTCCTGCATTGTACCATAGGGCATGACTGAATCCAATTTTTCAGAATTGTAGGATTTCAAGTCAGCAATATCCTTTCTGAGTTCATCCACACTCAGATTCTGTCTTACTTGCTGCAACTTCATGAGATGCAGTGAGTCCAAGTGAGCTGTAAGGATAGCCTTTGTACCAGCATGAGAAGTTTTCTGAATGGCCTGTTTGATAGTACTGATTTGTTTGACTAAGGAAACATTGAATTGCCCTGTTGTAGACTCCTTTGTTAAGGCCCATTCAGGTAGATTTGGAATAGAACTAGGGCCTTCATCTCCCCCTAAACTCATGCTTCCATCAGAAGAAACAAAGTCATCATCATCAGAATTTACTCCAAATTCTTCAAATGACTCACCAGATGTTGAAGGCATCTTGTTAATAGCAGCTTTGTCCCTTTGAAGAGATGCTGTTGTATGTACTAGATGTAGTGTCTTTTCTGCCTCCACATTACCCTGTGCAGCCAATAATTGATAGGCTGAAATAGGATGAGTAAAAGTGTCAGCATCCAAGGAAATGTTATCAATTACAGCTTTGTAATGTTGCTGAAATTGTCTTTCCTTTTCAGCATCATTCACAATCATTGACTCACTAGCAATGGTTGGTTCCATCCTTATATCTGTTGTACCTGCCTTTCTCTCATTTTCTCTATGTTCTTGCATCAGGGGATCCCCCTGGCTCACACAACTCACTCTCTCACCTTCACCTACTAAGGTGGTACTCCTCTCACTTACTTTTGCCATGCTGGAAAAAATAGCATGCATATTTGAGCTCTCAATCTCTCCTTTTGCCTGGGAGCAACCCAGCCTCTCACTCAAATTGTCACTCCCTTCCCTCAGTCCTAGAAGTGATTGTACAGTAATCAAGTCTTCTACACTTGGAATTGTTTCAGTTGTGTGTGTAGAGACTATCAACGGATGCGGAATAGCCGTTGAAGGTGAAACTGATGGTATCAACGGATAACTACTGTTAAGCTTATCCGTTGAAGAACAACCACTTGTCAACGGATGAGTGATATCCGTTGAAGAAGGAAAAGAAGTTGAAATTGAAAGTGATATAACTGTTGAATCTGTGTAGATTGATATGAGTTTTGGTGACACAGATCCTTCAATTACATCTGAAAGAATTTGCGGGTGATCCAACAAATCATCTAAAAGATGATGATCACCTGTATTTGAGTGGGGCTCCTCCCTGAGTTGTAAAGAGGGGGAATCAGGAATTGATGGGAATAACATATCCACATCTAGAGATGGTGATGAACTGTGTGGTGATTGATGTGTGTTAATTATGAGAGAATGGGGCTGTGACTCCACATTTGTTGGAGCCACATCAAACTGAGTTTGAGAAGGCATAGATACAGATGGATGTATCTGTGCAGTGTGTGCACCCTGTGTAGAAGATTGGGTTCTGGCTCTCTTTCTTCTAATAAAGGCTTTTGTTGGTGAGTGTTTGGCTTTAGTGTCCCTCCCTCGTTTGTTCTGTGTTCCTGGTTGGGAACTATTTTCAATAGTTACATCCTTTTGGGAGGATGCAGCTAGGGATATGCTAGTAACCCTTTCAACCACCACAGCTTTTTGAGAAACTGTGGCTTGGCTAGCTTGGGAAGCACTTATCTCTCCTTCCTTATCCTGGGGGTTTCTTTGATGTTCACCCCTCCCCTCACCACTCACACCCTGTTCACTCCCCTCAGGGTTAATGGTAGATGTTACAACTGTTGTCTTTTGAGAAACAACAGAGGTAGTTTTCTTTGTCTTTGATTTTGAAAGTTTAGTTTTGGTGACCTTGGTAGGAATCTGTTGGGGCATTGTCACAGATTCCATGGCCACACTAGAAGATAAATAAATAGAGGGGTTGGTAGAAGTAGGAGTTGTAGAAGCAATTACCTCACTTACCTGAGGTGCATTCATGATTGGTAAATATACCAATGGCACACTGCTGTTGAGATCCATTCTCAATAAATCTGCAAGAACTCTTTTCTCTTGTGCCCAGCACTTGATTTTATTATTCTCATTGGTTATGACCAAACCTTCAGCAACATGGTTAGCCAATAACATAAAGAATCTAGCATAATAGATGTTATTAGATCTATTAGCTTTGTTACCTAATCTAGTACCCAATTCTAGCATAACATAGTTGCTAAAATTAAAATACCTATCAGAAACAAGCATATAGAGCATATTAACAAGATATGAAGTTATAGCATCAAAATTGCTAATTTTCCCAGAGAAAACCTTGATAAAGGCATCCCCAAGAAAACTCCATTCTTTCCTAAGGCCTTTTCTTTTAATACTCCCTTAACTAGCAGAGTTAAGAGAATAACCTATGGAATCTAACATGCTGGATACATCATTATCAGTGTGTGGTGTCATGGCATTATTCTCAGGTAATTTAAAACATGCTAGTAAATCATCACAGTTAACATAGTGATTTTTACCTTTGAGGGTGAAGGAGATAGTCATATCTATTGAGTTAAACTCAGCAGTTGTCCAAAGCTCCTCAACTACTTCACAGTAAATCGTTGGGGCTTCCAGCATTGCATAGCTAAGTTTACAGTTTTTGATGAAGTCCATCATTTTGTGATAATCGGAGTGGGCTTCATTCTTTTCTACCAAAGCTATGAAATTGTTCTTCTCATAGATGAACCCAGATTGAGACATAATCTTTACTACTGGTGCCATTGTTGTGAGTAGAAATTGCAGGGAATAACTTGAAGGTTTTGCAGAGAGAAAATGGTAAAAGCTTTGAAATTTCAAGAAAGTGTAAAGTAAAAATGAAAAATCAGAAGGGCTTATATACTTTCTCAAATTAAAAAGCATAAATAAAAGATTAAACAATAAATATATGTAAGTGAATTTCAACCGTTTAAGAATAAACTGTAAGTATTCTAAAAACTACCTTTAAAACAAATACATACAGCTGTATGTATGAGTATCAACGGTTAATACAATAGAATCAACGGCTGTGAAACACCTGAATCGACTGATGTGATATTTCAACGGATAAAGTAAACTGTCATCCGTTGAAGAGCACTTCAGTTTTATCCGTTGAAGAGCACTTCAGTTTTATCCGTTGACGGATAAAAATTTCCAGAAATGTATATGTCTTTCAACGGATAATGAACATCCGTTGACAGAACATTTTTGACTTTCAACGGATAGGGAATATCCGTTGATGGAATAATCTGTGTTAAAAGATCAAATTTGTTCTAGCAGCTAATACATTTCAGGCTTCAATACAGATTGCAATAAGGACATGAATTTTAAGAGTAATTAAGCATACCTAGCTCACTTACCAATCTTGTGAATGTTGATTCATCAAGTGGCTTGGTAAATATGTCTGCAATTTGTTGTTCACTTGGAACAAAATGAAGTTCCACTGTACCTTTCATTATATGTTCCCTAATGAAGTGGTACTTGATATCAATGTGCTTGGTTCTTGAGTGTTGCACTGGATTTTCAGTAATGGCAATGGCACTTGTGTTGTCACAAAATATTGGAATTTTGTCAACAGTCATACCATAGTCAAATAACTGGTTCCTCATCCATAGTATTTGTGCACAGCAACTACCAGCTACAATGTACTCAGCTTCAGCTGTTGATGTGGAAACAGAATTCTGCTTCTTGTTGAACCATGATACAAGCTTGTTCCCTAGAAATTGACAGGTGCCTGTTGTGCTTTTCCCGTCTATTTTGCAACCTGCATAATCTGCATCTGAGTAGCCAATTAGATCAAAACCAGACTCTCTAGGGTACCAAATTCCTAGATTTGGAGTCCCCTTGAGATATCTGAAAATTCTTTTAATAGCCACTAAGTGAGATTCTTTAGGGTCAGCTTGAAATCTAGCACAGAGACATGTAGAAAACATTATATCAGGTCTACTAGCAGTTAAATATAAAAGTGAGCCAACCATGCCTCTATAACTTATAATATCCACAGACTTTTCAGCCTTGTTTAATTCAAGCTTAGTGGCAGTGGCCATGGGAGTTTTTGCAGGTGAACAATCCATTAAGTCAAACTTCTTTAAAAGATCATAAATATATTTAGTTTGACTAATGAAAATTCCACCACTAACTTGTTTAACTTGTAACCCAAGAAAGTAAGTTAGCTCTCCCATCATGCTCATTTCATATTTACTTTGCATTAATTTAGCAAACTTTTTACAAAGCTTATCATCTGTAGATCCAAATATAATATCATCTACATAAATTTGTACAAGTATCTTAGAGCCATTAACATTTCTAAAGAAGAGAGTTTTGTCAACAGTACCTCTTGTGAAATGATTATCTAGAAGGAACTTTGACAAAGTCTCATACCAGGCTCTAGGTGCTTGCTTTAGTCCATAGAGTGCTTTCAACAGATAATACACATGGTCTGGAAAATTTTGATCTTCAAAACCTGGAGGTTGGCTTACATAAACTTCTTCCTCCAATTCCCCATTTAGAAATGCACTCTTGACATCCATCTGATAGACTTTGAAATTGGCATTAGCTGCATAGGCTAGAAAGATTCTGATGGCTTCATGTCTTGCAATTGGAGCAAATGTTTCATCAAAATCTATTCCCTCTTGTTGAGAATAGCCTTTAGCAACCAATCTGGCTTTATTCCTTATGACAATGCCATTTTCATCCATCTTGTTTCTGAATACCCATTTTGTGTCAATGGAATTCTTGTTCTTTGGCTTGGGTACCAGCTTCCAAACTTTGTTTCTCTCAAATTGGTTCAGCTCTTCCTGCATAGCTAAAATCCAATCTGGATCCATTAAAGCTTCTTCCACTTTCTTAGGTTCCTCCTGAGATAGAAAACTACTATACAGACATTCATTTTGAGTAGCTCTTCTTGTTTGCACTTTAGATGATGCATCACCAATGATCAGTTCAAAGGGATGATTCTTGGTCCATTTCCTTTGAGGTGGAAGATGTGCTCTAGATGAGGTGGCCTCAGTATTGTCGTGATGTGAGACAGAGTGTTGATCAGTTGAAACTCCCCCTGAGTTGTTGGTCCTTTGCAGGGAACTTGGAGTTCTATCAACTGATGATGTAAATCGATTATCCGTTGATGAACTATGATCAACGGATGCTTCATTATGTACTTCAACGGATGATGCACTATGTCTTTCAACGGATACTGCATTGCTTCTTTCAACGGATGCAGAATTCTGACTTTCAACGGATGCAGTATTTTGTGCATTATCCAAGGGCATATCTTGAATCCCTTTTGAAGTGTCATCTCCATCAATCTCCTCTTCACTATCATCACAATATATCTCAATGTTGTCAAATTTGAGTCTTTCATGGTGTCCCTCATCTGTTAGTCCATCAATCTTTTTATCATCAAACACAACATGCACAGATTCCATAACAATGTTGGTTCTTAGATTGTAGACCCTATAAGATTTTCCAGCTGAGTAACCAACAAATATCCCTTCATCAGCCTTTGCATCAAACTTCCCTTTATGGTCAGATTGATTTCTCAGTATAAAGCATTTACATCCAAAGACATGAAGAAAGTTTAGAGTTGGTTTTCTTCTCTTGAACAACTGATAAGGAGTCATGCCTTTAGCTTGATTGATCAGAGAAATATTCTGAGTGTAGCAGGCACAATTAACAGCTTCAGCCCAGAAATATGTTGGTAACTTTGATTCTTCAAGCACTGTTCTGGCAGCCTCAATTAAAGATCTGTTCTTTCTTTCAACTACCCCATTTTGCTGAGGTGTTCTTGGAGCTGAGAACTCATGCATGATTCCATTTTCTTCACAGAACAGCCTCATTGTCAAATTCTTGAACTCAGTTCCATTGTCACTCCTGATATTCCTAACCTTCAAGTCAGGATGATTATTGACTTGCCTGATGTGATTGATAATGATTTCACTTGCTTCATCCTTTGATCCAAGAAAATAGACCCATGAAAACTTTGAGAAATCATCTACAATCACCAAGCAATATCTTTTTCTTGCAATTGACAATACATTGACTAGTCCAAACAAATCCATATGTAGCAGCTGTAATGGTTCATCAATTGTTGTTTCAAGCTTCTTTTTGAATGATGCTTTCCTTTGTTTGCCTTTCTGACAAGCATCACACAAACCATCCCTTGAGAATTCAACAAGAGGAATTCCTCTAACTAAGTCCTTTTTGACTAGATCATTCATTGTCTTGAAATTCAAATGGGATAGCTTCTTGTGCCATAGCCAACTTTCAACTGAACTTGCTTTGCTGAAGAGACAAGTACTAGATTCTGCATCTGTAGAGTTGAAGTCAGCTAAGTACACATTTCCTTTTCTAACTCCAGTTAGAACCACTTTGTTGTCTTTCTTACTGGTGACAACACAGGCTTCTGAATTGAAGGAAATTGTATTCCCTCTATCACATAGTTGACTGATGCTCAGTAAGTTGTGCTTGAGACCATCAACTAATGCAACTTCATCAATTATGACATTCCTTGTTGAAATCAAGCCATATCCCATAGTAAACCCTTTGCTGTCATCTCCAAAGGTTATGCTAGGGCCAGCTCTCTCCTTAAACTCTGTGAGCAGGGAGAAATCTCCTGTCATGTGTCTTGAACAACCACTGTCCAAGTACCATAGATTTCTTCTTTTTCCCTGCACACCATAAAATTAATCAAGTTGATTTTGGTACCCAAGTTTCCTTGGGTCCATTCTTGTTAGCCTTTCTCCTAGACTTCATTCCTCCTGCATCTTTAGACTTAGGTAACTTTGAGTCAACCTTGATCTTAGATGTAGTTGGTTGAGGTGTAGGGTTAGTCACAGAATCATTTAGCACATTTGGAATTTGATAAGGCATGGATTGTGCAAGCATGTTATTCCATATTGGCATATTGTATGGCATTTGAGGCATACTAAATGCAGCAAGATAAGGATTATTAAAATATGGCATGTTTGCAAAATGTGCATAAGGATTCTATTGAGACATAACAGGCATAGCATGCAGAGGTGATGCAGACATATTAGGCATGGAAGAGGGTACAGGAATGGGAGTTTCCTTAATAGATTTGCAATTAGCAGATAGATGATTAACACTACTACAATGCACACAGCTTTTTCTAGGAGCATACTTATCAGGTGTGTAATTGTTATGTTTGTTAACCCCTACCTTCCCATTTCTATTAGATTTCCTTTTAGTTTCCTTTTTATCCTCAACCACTTTGAGCCTATTCTTTAACTGTTCTAAGGTCATGTGTCCTATATTCACCTTACTGAAATCTTTGGATGTGCTTGCTTCTTCTTTGACAAAGTTCTTGGAAGTTGAACCAAACTTTTTGTTGAGTTTCTTTAGATTTTCACTTTTAGAAACATCTGCCTGTTTTAATTGAGGAACCTTCAACGGATGCTCCTTTTCTTCCTTCAACGGATAACTTTCATCATCCGTTGATTCCACATCCGTTGACAGCCCATCAATTAATTCCAGTTTCTTTTTGTTTTTATTTCAGGCAGTCTCACAGAATGATTCAATTCCTTGGACCTTGGCAATTTGAGCACTAACATCCCTGGATGTCTTCCAGGATTTAATCACCTCTTGCTCTCTCTCTAATTGATTAGAAAGTATTTATACTTTCTTAACAGATTCAGCTAGTTCATTTTCAACAGATATACAATGTAGCTTAGTTTTCTCTAGGTCAATCAACTTATCTTCTAACACAACATTTCTATCACTTAAAAACAAATTATTCTCTTTAATCCTATTATTTTCTTTAGCAAGAGATTTAAGAGACACACGCAAATGATACAGTTCAGTAGACATGTCATTAAAAGCATCATTGTACTCTTCTTTAGTAAGCTGTGTTAAGTCAGTAGTGATTACCTGGTTGCTTGATGAACTAACTTCATTTTCCTCAGAATCAGCCATGAGAGCCAAGTTGACATATTCCACATCTTCATCCTCTTCTTCTCCATCAGCTGCCCAGTCTTTTTCTTGAGTAATGAAAGCCCTCTCCTTTTGCTTGAGCAGATCAAAATATTTCTTTTTGTAATCTACTTGGTCAAATTTTTTCTTTTCAGAAGTTGGCTTTCTGCACTCACTTGCAAAGTGTCCACTTGTACCACAATTGTAACACTTGAACTTGGATTTGTCCACCATGTTCTTATGAGGTTTAGTGGCTCTAGTGTTTTTCCTAAATTTCATCTTTGCAAATCTTCTGGACAGAAATGCAAGATGCTCATCAATACCATCAGAGTCATCTTGGCTGGAGTTGTCTTCATTCTCAGCAACTTGTTCCTTACCCTTGCTTGATTCTGATTTGCTTGTGCCATCTTTGGAGTTTAATATTGATCTCACAGTTTCTTGTCTGCATTCTTTCTCATTTTCAGCTACCAAGGCAACTGAACCTCCTTTCTTTCTTCCCTTCTCCAATACCTCATCCTGTTCCAGCTCTAGTTCATAAGTCTTCAAGATTCCATATAATCTTTCAAGAGTGAAGTCCTTATAATCTTGAGAGTTTCTCAAGGAGACAGTCATGGGTTTCCATTCCTTTGGCAAGGATCTTAAAAATTTAAGATTTGAATCCTTCACCTGGTACACTCTACCATACAGCTTCAGTCCATTCAACAGCTTTTGGAATCTATTAAATGTGTTATTTAAAGATTCATTTTCTTCAAAATGAAAATACTCATACTGTTGAATGAGAAGCTGCATTTTGTTTTCTTTTACTTATTCTGTACCTTCACACAGTAGCTGAACTGTGTCCCAAACCTCTTTGGCAGTTGTGCAATTTATCACATTATCAAACATATCCTTGTCAAGACCATTAAACAAAATGTTCATAGCCTTCTTATCCTTGTGGACTTCTTCTGTGTCTTCCATTGTCCATTATGCTCTAGGTTTTGGAATGGATTGACCAACAACAATTGTGGCTGTAGCAACTGTGGCTACTTTGTGGGGAATGTGAGGACCATTCTCAATGCAGTTTACATAACCTTCATCTTGGGAGAGTAGATGAAGGTGCATTTTCACCTTCCAATGGTGATAACTGTCTTTGTCAAGAACTGGGATTTTTACTCCAATATCCTTCTTACTCATCTTTGTTAGTTTCCAAGATCTTTAAACTCTTTGTGTTTCAAGAGCTTGCTCTGATACCAATTGTTATTCCTAATGAACTAACAATGAGATTTACAGAAGGGGGGTTGAATGTAAATCTCAAAACTTTTTCAAGTTTTGAGCAGTTTCAAAGGCTATGTATTTAAGATAAACAAGTGTATGAATTACTTTAAGCTAATACAGACAGATATATATTCAAACACTAATGTAAAGAACACAACAGACCTTAAAAACTTTTCTGGTGGATTGTTGTTCCACCAGAGATGGTATTTTAGAAAATCTGTGATTCAAGAAGTTGATCACAGCTGCGTCCTAGTACAAACTAGATAATTTTTCTCTCAAGATTTTTCTAAACAGCTCTGGAAAAATTCTTATCTAATTACTAGCTGCTACTTGGTTTATATATTACCAAGTTTACAAGTGAAGACAAAGATAAAAAATACAATAATAAAATAAGTTCTCCACTTGTTTATTCTCCATTTTACTCCAGTGTATTGTTGACTATTGCCTCTTTATACTAGAGTAGAACGGCTGCTTTTTCTGATGTTCCTGAAATAGGCTACCACATCTCAGTTGTCTCTGTCAACCCATGTGCCTCTGTTTGTAGGTACAACTACCACTTGTCAACTGCTATTTAACAGAACATCCGTTGAAGCCTTCATCCGTTGATGGCTTTATCCGTTGATGTGTTAGCAGTTGAAGCTCTATCCGTTGATGCACTCATCCGTTGAAGGATGTTATCCGTTGAAGCTTTAGAGACATCCGTTGAAGCTTTGTTTCTCATCCGTTGAAGGTCTTTAAGTTATCCGTTGACACCATTTCATTTATACAAAATTACAAGGCATGAAATATTTACAATTGGCCTTCCTATCTGCATGTCTTCTAGTAGTCAACATGACTTATAATTTCCCTCAACATTTAAGAATTATATCTCAAATTCAGAGACTGAAATGTGCTACAACACTAGACTTATTTCTAAGTAAAGCTACACCATCAACGGATAGCCAAAATGGTCTTATCCGTTGAGGCTACACACACTAGATTTCTACTTAAGTGTTTTGTTAAACATATCATCAAACTAATGCACATATATTCCTAACAATTGTATTCAAAACCATTTTGGTATTTTTGAGCGAAATGCTTCAACAATACTTTGAATCTTGACGAGAATAAAACTCGTAAAACAGTGTTTACGGAAATATCGTAAACCACAATAACAAGAAATAATGATTATGGATTGATTTATAGACTTTATTCAAAACCGAACTCTTGATACTAATATTCATTTTAATCTCATATCAAATTAGATATCAATACGAACTTTGATGCTCACAACCTACCTGCGCTAAAATATGGAAGTCAACATCAATCATCTGCCTTAATGCCACCTTTGATATTTAACAACAACTTAAATATCAACATCAATCAGCAACCGAATTAAAACTGTATTCCACCTTTATTCAAAACAAAATAGTTGATAAATCATTCCTTATAAGATTATCAAAAGCAATTTAATAATTTAGATTGGAATCCTCAAACGACGGTGTGTTTCCGCGGTGATCAGCCGCGGAGCAACACCGGTATGTCGAAGCATATCCAACTAAACAAATGGGGAACCCAAGGCACATATCGGCCTAATAGTATTATATCCTGTATAATACCTAAATCTCCGCTGGACCGCCGCCACGGCCTCTTACGCAACCATCCAATCTTAAAACATTTTATTGAAAGGAGTCATAATACTCGACACCCTTATAAAACTTTTATTCGCCCATTTACTTGGGCAGGAAAACCAAAACAACGTCATCTTTCTCAAAATCCAAAACATTTATAAATCCAGTAATTTGATAAGTAAAACATTTAACTATTCTAAACATCGAATATCAGAGGGTACTTGCATGATAAGCATTTTAATTCAGCGATATGTAAAACATTTATTAATTCTAAACTGAGAATAGGGAAAGCAATATTTGCATAATGAGATTCAAAATAAATATCACTTGAATAATAAGTGATGACAGGGATGCTTGCATAATATGATTCAAAATAAACGTCACTTGAACGATAAGTGAAGTCAGGGGTACTTGCCTTTGGGTTTTAGTAGTTAGTCACACTCGCAAAGACGCATCTATTCTTTTCAACACTTCACCGATATGTTGCTCCTGCGATTGCTAGAAGCCAGATAAACAATGTCATTCCATCTCATTCTTTATCCAACGCCCTGTCCTGATCACTCGAAAGATCCGTATCTATAATTTAAAGATATAGCTTTAATCGTCTAAACGATAATCACTCGACGAACTGCTCGTCAAAAGCCTATTGTCTACCCATACAATAGCCCACACATAAATATAACAGACAAACACAGGACCCTTGATCCACATACACACGTAATTCACATAACACGTAAACACATAACTCACGTATCACATAATTCATATAACACACGCCTCGGTTCATAAAAAGGTTCGACTTGGTACGTTTAAAACTGAAATCGGGTCAAAAATATGATTTATCGATCAATAATTGACTCAGAATCGATTTGCAAATCAAGCGACCTTTCGAAACAAAATAATTTAGGTCTCGAAAGTATTTTTATTGAAAGCGTAATATTTTTCTGAGTCTACAGGCGTTTGTTTCGTATTAAACGGACGAAAGGTTTATTTATTATGAATTTTTGAACATTTTTCGGAATTAAAACGGGTCTCCGAATCATTTAATAATTAAATAATAGGGCTCGAACGCTCGAAAATAATTTTATAAGAATTATCGAGCCTGGAAAATAATTTAAAATAATATTTTAAAGCTCGAACTATTTTTCGGAATTTTTAAATCAAAAATAAATAATTAAATCTAATTATTAAATCAATTAAAATTAATTAATAGCTAATTAAATTAATTAATCAATTAATATTTAAATTAATTGACTAATTAAATAATTAATTATCAACTAAAATAATTAATTAAATAATAAGATTTATTTTGTAATTAAAAATAATTTTCAGAAAATAAATATTAAATTTTTAAAGTTTTAAAATAATTAAAATCAATTTGTGAAAATTTTATAAAAAGAAAATATAATTTTTAAAAAATAAACAAAACAGAAATCCTATTTTTATAAACTTCTGAAAGTACAGGGACTGTATGAAAATATTGTAAAACTCAGGGGACCTACTTGCACTTTGTCCTCGTCCCCGTTCCCGTTACCGGTCGCCGGCGATCGCCATTAACGGCGATCACGAGCTTTTCCGATAACACAAATCCGGCCCAGAAATAACCCAAAACATCAGTATTCACTCTACTTTGCTCCTGGAACATAATCATGCAAACAAAATCACCAGAAAAACAACGAATCGGCCGGAAAAATGACGGGAAAACTCGCCGCCGGTTGGGTCGAATTTTCCGATCAAAGCCTTCCAGTGATCGTCTGTTAAAACCAGTGGTACCATTCGATTCGTCTTTTGAAGATCTATAATTCTGTGCAATCAATTTCAAGCAATAACCCTTAACCAGAAAAACCCAATTTTCAATTCAAAACATTCATATCAAGAACCCTAATTTTATTTTCGAGAATCAAACCCCCTTTTCTATATGTTATTGAACTCAGTTTTTGACATATAATATACCAAATTGACCAGAAAATTATCATCTATACGATACAATCATCAAATCATATCAACAACATCAAGAACAAAAATTCATAATTTAATCTATAATTAATTCGAATTAAAATAATTAAATCATAAAAATACCTAAATTTCTGGGTAAAACTGATGATTGATTCAGAAAGAAGATTTCGAGAGCTTCGTTTTGATATGCTGCACGCCCGAATCGGAGTTCGATAACGCCTTCGTTCGTGTGTTTGATTCTCATGAACGTATCAGTTTTCTAGGGTTTTCTCTGTATTTACGGTATTTTAACTAGTTGCAAAATGAATAAACGGAATAAATGAAATAAGAAATAGGCTATTTATATTTATGGAATATTGGATCGTTCTGGATCCTTTTGGATCGTTAAATTAGTTGCTTAGCCGCTAAGTAACTACAAAATGATCCAAAATAAATTACTTAGCCGCTAAGTAACTATAAAAATGATACAATTCAATACCAGAATTGGATAATTATCAAAACCGAGCTTTTTATAAAACACCATATACGAAAATAATGTAAAAATATCCCGTCTCTCGAGAATACGGGTTTTGTTATCTATTAAAATGCTTGTCATATCGAAAAGTTTGCGCCGGGACATGTACGGGTCAAACCGTAATCCGGATCGAAAAAGTCAAAACACGGAAAATGTCTGGAATTACCAGATTAGGTTAGGAAGGAGTTTTCGGAAGAGTTTTGGGTTGTAAAAACGCAAAAACGGTTGAAGTTGGAAGATTCTCGGCTTTATAAAATAGTTTTGGTAATTACTCAGAAAATAATTAATAAATCATAAATCATTATAAAATCATATAACAGTCCAAAAATTACCAGAAAAATATCACAATTATCTATATTTTATTCTAGACACATAAAAATTAATATACTCAAATAATATCACATATAAACACCCAAACACCAATTCCAATTATCAGATAATTCACCAAAATTCACATAAAAAATCATATAAACAATTCCAAATAATAATAATAATATTTGTAAATATGGGATATTACAATCTACCCCCCTTATAAGGATTCCGTCCTCGGAATCAGCGGAAGAAACCACTAAGGGTCTTATTACCACTTTCCATTCCCAAATAATCTCAATTTTCCAAAATCTCGAATAGATCTTGTATTCCTTGTATAATAAAATTTTTAAGGAGCTTCACTGTGCACCACTGT
Organism: Apium graveolens; assembly: GCF_009905375.1. Lineage (NCBI taxonomy): Eukaryota > Viridiplantae > Streptophyta > Magnoliopsida > Apiales > Apiaceae > Apium > Apium graveolens. Next base: position 169,067,189 of record NC_133655.1, read on the forward strand.
TCTATTCATACCCTTTGACCAATTCTTCAATAGAATCGCTTTTACTGATCGCGAGAAAGAAGAATAGAAACAAAGATAGAGAGAAAGAAAAGAAAGAGAGAGATATAGAGAGAAATAAAGAAATAGATTGACTTCGTTGTACGCCACTGATATTATAATCGCATCGCAGTCCACTGTTGCTCTTGATAATCCCATCACATAATCCTGCTCCGAATGGACCAGGATAACTCAGATTAACTTGATTGGCATACCTTCGAATATTTGGAATGATAAAAGCATGGAATTTCAAAAAGAAAAGAATTTGATACCATAACGAGACCAAAATCTGAATTTGAGAAAAAATATTGTTGAAATATAAGAATAACTGAGAGATCAATATGATCAAACGAACTTGGTATTGCGTGCCCAAATTAAGACACTACTAAAGGTTGTTAACCTTCATGTATTCACAATACACACAAGTGATGGCGTCACATCCAACTCCTATCACACAGATAGGTATACCTTGTGTCCCTTATAGTTAAGGTTATTCATCTCAGTCAGAATAAGAGAATATCAAACGAATGGATAAAACTGAAAAGATTTCAAAGCTGATATTTCTGAAGGAAATGAAATCCAGAGAACAAAATTCTGGCACAAAGTGAATAAACGGGTGTTAGGGATTATGTCTTCTAACTGATATTTTTTTTTGAGAGAACTCAAAAGAATTTATAGAAAGAGAAGGTATTGCCAAAGTCTTAATATTTATCTTCAATTTGAACTCTTTAGTTGACTCGTCATTCGATTCTAGAAGCTTCTTCATGTTCCAAGGATATCGATAATCTCCATCGTCGTCGAATCGTAGTAGCCTCGAAAGATTCCACAACAAAAGTTTGCAGCTTCCCGGAATTCCATCCAGCTTAGCACAACCATCTCAACGAATGCGCCTATCTTAACTTACTTGTTGGTACTATATCCTATAATCCAAAAGGAACTCGATATGAGCTCAAACGTCCTCACATAGCTATACACACTCCTACACATTCTCGTTTCTAGTTTACTATAACCTCGGCTCTGATACTAACCTGTAACGCCCCCAAATCCGGGGTCAGAGGATTTGGTCTTCACTATGAAACCTCAATCCAAACCTGTTTAATCAATAATTAAATACCAGCGGAAGATATTTATCATAACTGACCCCAAACTAATCCAAGATCTTTTAAGGTTACAGTTCTAGAAACAAGATATCCAAATTCCACAAATAAATTTTTCACTTTCTTTGAAAACTCTTTTCATCAAATTCTAACTCAAAACTAAACCCACTAGTATAACTTCGAAATGAAGTATACTAGGCCCAAATAAAATATACAACTATAATATAATATAATATAAACAACTTTACATAACAGAACTTACACTAGCCCGCAAACCCTGGACCAACCACCTTCCAAGAGCTTCTTCTTTGCTTTCTCGAATTACGCGGCTAAACAGCAAGCTAATCCTCACTGGAGGTTAAATTTGAAAATAGGCAAGTATGAGCGGAAGAAATGCTCAGCAAGATCATTATGACATATATAGGGTCTTTTGATATAAAACCGACATCTGCATTAGAGCAAAACATTCAAAATCATAATTGCTGAATCATAAAATTTTAGTTGAGGAATCCCAGAATTGATTTCTTAATTGTATTCAAAACTATTTTGGTATTTTTGAGCGAAATCCTTCAGCAATACTTTGAATCTTGACGAGAATAAAACTCGTAAAACAGTGTTTACGAAAATATCGTAAACCACAATAACAAGAAACAATGATTATGGATTGAATTATAGACTTTATTCAAAACCGAACTCTTGATATTAATATTCATTTTGATTTCATATTAAATTAGATATCAATACGAACTTTGATGCTCACAACCTACCCGCGCTAAAATATGGAAGTCAACATCAATCATCTGCCTTAATACCACCTTTGATATTTAACAACAACTTAAATATCAACATCAATCAGCAACCGAATTAAAACTGTATTCCACCTTTATTCAAAACAAAACAGTTGATAAATCATTCCTTATAAGATTATCAAAAGCAATTTAATAATTTAGATTGGAATCCTCAAACGACGGTGTGTTGCCGCTGGCGATCAGCCGCGGAGCAACACCGGTATGCCGAAGCATATCCAACTAAACAAATGGGGCACCCAAGGCACATATCGGCCTAATGGTATTATATCCTGTATAATACCTGAATCTCCGTTGGACTGCCGCCACGGCCTCTTACGCAACCATCCAATCTTAAAACATTTTATTAAAAGGGGTCTAATACTCGACACCCTTATAAAACTTTTATTCACACATTTACTTGGGCAGGAAAACCAAAACAACGTCATCTTTCTCAAAATCCAAAACATTTATAAATCCAGTAATTTGATAAGTAAAACATTTAACTATTCTGAACATAGAATATCAAAGGGTACTTGCATGATAAGCATTTTAATACAGCGATATGTAAAACATTTATTAATTCTAAACTGAGAATATGGAAAGCAATATTTGCATAATGAGATTCAAAATAAATATCACTTGAATAATAAGTGATGTAAGGGATGCTTGCATAATATGATTCAAAATAAACGTCACTTGAACGATAAGTGAAGTCAGGGGTACTTGCCTTTGGGTTTTAGTAGTTAGTCACACTCGCAAAGATGCATCTATTTTTTTCAACACTTCACCAATATGTTGCTCCTGCGATTGCTAGTAGCCAGATATCCAATGCCATTCCATCTCATTCTTTATCCAAATCACTCGAACGATCCGCATCTATAATTAAAATATATAGCTTTAATCGTCTAAACGGTAATCACTCGACGAACTGTGCGTCAAAAGCCTATCGTCTACCCATACGATAGCCCACATATAAATATAACAGACAAACACAGGACTCTTGATCCATATACACACGTAATTCACATAACACGTATACACATAACTCACGTATCACATAATTCATATAACACACGCCTCGGTTCGTAAAAAGGTTCGACTTGGTACGTTTAAAACTGAAATCGGGTCAAAAATATGATTTATCGATCAATAATTGACTCAGAATCGATTTGCAAATCAAGCGACCTTTCGAAACAAAATAATTTGGGTCTCGAAAGTATTTTTATTGAAAGCTTAATATTTTTCTGAGTCTAGAGGCGTTCGTTTCGTATTAAACGGACGAACGGTTTATTTATTATGAATTTTTGAACATTTTTCGGAATTTAAACTGGTCTCTGAATCATTTAATAATTAAATAATAGGTCTCGAACACTCGAAAATAATTTTATAAGAATTATCGAGCCTGGAAAATAATTTAAAATAATATTTTAAAACTCGAACTATTTTTCGGAATTTTTAAATCAAAAATAAATAATTAAATCTATTTTGTAATTAAAAATAATTTTCAAAAAAGAAATAATAAATTTTTGAAGTTTTAAAATAATTAAAATCAATTTGTGAAAATTTTATAAAAAGAAAATATAATTTTTTAAAAATAAACAAAACAGAAATCCTATTTTTATAAACTTCTGAAAGTACAGGGACTGGAATGAAAATATTGCAAAACTCAGGGGACCTACTTGCATGTTGTCCTCGTCCCCATTACCGGTCGCCGACGATCGCCATTAACGGCGATCCCGAGCTTTTCCGGTGACACAAAATCGGCCCAGAAATAACCCAAAACATCAGTATTCACTCTACTTTGCTCCAGGAACATAATCATGCAAACAAAATCACCATAAAAACAACGAATCGGCCGGAAAAATGACGGGACTCACTGTTGGTTCGGTCGAATTTTCCGATCAAAGCCTTCCAGTGATCGTCTTTTAAAACCAGTGGTACCATTTGATTCGTCTTTTGAATATCTATAATTCTGTGCAATCAATTTCAAGCAATAACCCTTAACCCAGAAAAACCCAATTTTCAATTGAGAACATTCATATCAAGAACCCTAATTTTATTTTCGAGAATCAAACCCCCTTTTCTATATGTTATTGAACTCGGTTTTTGACATATAATATACCAAATTGACCAGAAAATTATCATTTACACAATGGAATCATCAAATCATATTAACAACATCAAGAACAAAAATTCAAAATTTAATCTATAATTAATTCGAATTAAGATAATTAAATCAGAAAAATACCTTAATTTCTGGGAAAAACTGATGATTGATTCGGAATGAAGATTTCGAGAGCTTCGTTTTGATATGCTGCACACCCGAATCGGAGTTTGATAACGCCTTCATTCGTGTGTTTGATTCTCAGGAACGTATCGGTTTTCTAGGGTTTTCTCTGTATTTAAGGTATTTTAATTGGTTGCAAAATGAATAAACGGAATAAATGAAATAAGAAATAGGCTATTTATATTTATGGAATATTGGATCGTTCTGGATCATTTTGGATCGTTAAAATAGTTGTTTAGCCGCTACGTAACTACAAAATGATCCAAAAATAGATTACTTAGCCGTTAAGTAACTATAAAAATGATACAATTCAATACCATAATTCGATAATTATCAAAACCGAGCTTTTTATAAAAAACCATATACGAAAATAATGTAAAAATATCCCGTCTCTCGAGAATACGGGTTTTGTTATCTATTAAAATGCTTATCGTATCGAAAATTTTACGCCGGGACACGTACGGGTCAAACCGTAATCCGGATCGAAAAAGTCAAAACACGGAAAATGTCCGGAATTACTAGATTAGGTTAGGAAGGAGTTTTCGGAAGAGTTTCGGGTTGTAAAAACGCAAAAATGCTTGAAGTTGGAAGATTCCCGGCTTTATAAAATAGTTTTGGTAATTACTCAGAAAATAATTAATAAATCATAAATCAATATAAATATAACAGTCCAACAATTACCAGAAAAATATCACAATTATCTATATTTTATTCTGGACACATAAAAATTAAAATACTCAAATAATATCACATATAAACACCCAAACACCAATTCTAATTATCAGATAATTCACCAAAATTCACATAAAAAATCACATAAACAATTCCAAATAATAATAATAATAATATTTGAAAATATAGGATATTACAATCTTCATACCGAGAATTTAGGATGCTTCTCCTAAGTCCTTCATAGCGAAGTTCTTTGATAGCCACACGTTGACGGATTGCAGCATTGGTATATCATTTCCTATAAGAAGTATGTCATCCACATACAATACAAGAAATGTTACCACACTCCCACTAACCTTCTTGTATACACATGGTTCATCTATGTTTTTGATAAAACCAAACTCTTTGATTGTCTCATCAAAACGGATGTTCCATCTACGAGAAGCTTGCTTTAAACCATATATGGTTCGCAGCAGCTTACACACTAGGTGTTCATTTCCCTTGGAAAGAAAACCCTCTGGCTGTGTCATATACACTTCCTCTTCAAGTTTCCCATTGAGGAAGGCCATTTTCACGTCCATTTTCCAGATCTCATAATCGTAGTAAGCAGCAATCGCAAGCATAATCCGAATTGATTTTAACAGGGCTACAGGCGAAAAAGTTTCATCGAAGTTAATCCCTTGCCTTTGTCTGAATCTTTTTTCCACGAGCCTGGCCTTATAGGTCTCCACCTGGCCATCTGCTCCAATCTTTCTTTTGTATACCCATTTGCACTCAATAGGCTTCACACCCTCAAGTGCTTCAACCAAAGTCCATACTTGGTTGGTATACATAGATTCCATTTCGGATTTCATGGCACTTTGCCATTTCTCTGAGTAAACACTACTCATAGCCTCATTATAGGTCATAGGGTCGTCATCATCAATGATTGACAACTCATTGTTATTCTCAATGACAAGGCCATAATACCTCTCAGGTTGGCGAGACACTCTCCCTGACCTACGAATGGGCTGTTCCACAGAAGGTTGTTCAGTCTGAACAGGTGTTTCCACTTGAACCATAGTAGTTTGTGCTTCTTGAACTTCATCAAGTTCAATTTTGCTCCCACTGTTTCCTTCAAGGATAAACTGCTTTTCCAAGAAGGTAGCATGTCTGGAGACAAACACCCTTTGATCGGTGTAAAAGTAATACCCTAAAGTCTCTTTAGGATATCCCACAAAACTATATTTTATGGATCGAGATTCCAGCTTATCAGGGTCAACTTTCTTGACATAGCTGGACATCCCCAAATCTTAACGTGTTTAAGACTTGGTTTCCTTTCTTTCCATATCTCATATGGAGTTTGAGGAACAGATTTGGAAGGCACCTTATTCAGTAAATATGCTGAGGTTTCCAATACATAACCCCACAGGACTACTGGAAGATTCGCATAGCTCATCATGGACCGAACCATGTCTAACAAAGTTCGATTTCTCCTTTCAGATACCCCATTCAACTGTGGAGTATATGGAGGAGTCCACTGGGAGACTATACCATTTTCTTTGAGATAATCTAGAAACTCTCCATTCAAGTATTCACCACCTCGATCTGATCGAAGAGTTATAATACTATGTTTGGTTTGTTTCTCCACTTCATGCTTATATTCTTTCAACTTTTCAAAGGCTTCAGACTTGTGTTTCATCAAATACACATATTCGAATCTAGATCGATCATCTATGAAAGTAATGAAGTATGAAAATCCACCCATGGCTTGCGTAGACATTGGTCTACATACATCTGTGTGTACCAATCCTAGCAAATCTGCAGCCCTCTCTCCATGTCCACTAAATGGAGATTTGGTTATTTTACCCAATAGACAAGACTCGCATGTAGGATATGATTCAAAATCAAAGGGGTCAAGTAACCCTTCCTTATGCAATGTCCGCAGTCTATTTTCGCTAATATGACCAAGTCTGCAGTGCCAGAAAAAGGTGAGATTTTCATCATCCCTTTTTCTTTTATTAGTATGTTCAATTTGTAATAAATTATGCTCTACGTCACATACATACAGACCATTATTTAAAATACCACTTCCATAAAGAACGTTATCTCTAAGAATTGAACATTTATTATTCTGAATAACAAACGAAAATCCATCCAAGTCTAACATGGGAATAGAAATAATATTCCTCACAATCGAAGGAACAAAATAACAATTATTTAAAACAATAGTCTTGCCTGTAGGCATATGTAAATGAAATGATCCTACAGCTTCAGCAACAACTCTTGCTTCATTTCCCATTCGTAGAATCACCTCCTCTTCCTCAAGAGTCCTACTTCTCCTTAGTCCCTGCAATGAATTGCAAATGTGAGAACCACAGGCGGTATCTAATACCCAAGTAGAAATTTGATTTAATGACATATTCACTTCAATCATGAACATACCTGAAACAGAAGCGGTAGTCTCACTACCCTTCTTCTTCATCAATTCTGTAAGGTAAACCTTGCAGTACTTCTTCCAGTGCCCTACCTTAATACAGTGGAAGCAAACAGCTTTGCTCTTGGGGTCTTCAGCTTTTGGTGGAACAGGCTTTTTCTCACCTACTTTCTTCTTCTTGGAAGGGTTCTTCTTCCTTTTCTTAGGATTGGAACCTTCACCAATTAGAAGAACTGAGCTCTTCTTAGAGGGAAAATTTGATTCCGCAGTCTTCAACATGTTGTGGAGTTCAGCCAGGCTGATATCCAACTTATTCATGTGAAAGTTCACAACAAACTGCGAAAATGAACTCGGAAGTGATTGCAAGACCAAGTCTTGGCTCAGCTCCCCATCCATGGCAAAACCAAGTTGTCCAAGACGTTCAATCAAATTGATCATCTTAAGTACATGGTCATTCACAGATGATCCCTCAGACATCCTACAACCGAACAGCTCCTTCGATATCTCATATCGAGCTATCCTCCCTGTCACATCATAAAACTCTTGTAGATGCGCTAGGATAGTGTGAGCATCCATATGCTCATGTTGCTTATGTAGCTCAATGTTCATGGAAGCTAGCATGATACATTAAGCAACATTTACATCATCTATCCACTTACGATACACAACATGTTCATCATTATGTGCATCGTCAGCAGGTTCAGCAGGCTTAGGTGAGTCAAACACATATTCCAGCTTCTCAATGATAAGTGGCATTTTATACCACTTAGAACATCTTAAAATGGCTTAAATTGATGCCTTGAAATCAAGTATTTTGTGTATTTGATGCGTTTTTCTAGTGTTTATGTATTTCAGGGTATTAGTTGCATTTCGGAGGAGTAATCATCAAGAATAAGCCTTGGCATGTGTTCACCATTGCGAGAGGAAAGAAAGGGGCAGATTACGGCGAAGAAACGGAGCAAACTCAGGATTTTTCCAGTAGGGTCCTGAGCGCCCGCTCAGCTATGCTGAGCGGCCGCGCAGGGTCGGGAAATTAAAATATTTTTTTTTTTAGACTTCTACTTCTATTTGGCTTCTAACTTCTATGTAATCTGAGTTTTATGGGACTAGTATATAAGTAGATTTAGAGACGTTTTCACGAGGTTTGATCGTGGTATTAAGCAAGGAGCGAAGGAGATAAGGAAGAAGACCGTTTTAGCACACAGCAACGAAGAGGAAGCATATTTTCTTGTGATTCTTGTTTCGTTGTAACGTTGGATGCTAGTTTTCTTACTTTGAACTTATTTACTCTTGTGACGTACTCTGATTTAATATAATTAGTTTAGTTCTTATTTTCTTGTGTTTGTTTATCATGATTTTATATGAACCCATGATGACGATAAGTGCTATTATGGGCTAATCGTGATCATGGGGTTGCAATGGATTTACTATGGAATTATTTAGTTAATTGTTTAATACTTTAGTGTGTGATGATTGTATGATATCTAGTATTGGTTGTGCGTATTCGTCTTATGTGTGTCACGAACATATAAGATAGGGTGTTAATCTCTTGTGAAGCGATGGTGGATCTTGAGATTTAGAACTTGCCATGCTAGCATAGGTTCATGTACTGTGTGCATGATTAGTGGGTAACTCTAACAGTTTTATTTGCCCTGTGTAATCGAAAGGAATAACTTGTGCTTAAATCGTTGTGTTATCAATTTCTGTAGACATATAGGAACTCAACATAATTGATGCCTATTCAACTTCTATCTTAATTATGGATGCTTGGTAGAATGGTATTAGTACAATGAAAGTTGGCTTTTATCAGTTTCGTGTTATTCGATTAATATCATCAATGTCACATGCTAAAGGTAATAACAATAACTATTGAAGGAAGTAGTAATGAAGTTGTGATCTCATGAGTGTTTTAATATTGTTAAATTGAAGTGTTAATTAAGTGATTAATTAAGTAATTAATTGTAGTTAATATTTAGCTAATAATTCTAAGTGTTAGTGTCTTAACATTGAGAAGTAATCATACATTGGTGTGTGAGTTTAATTAAACAATAATTAGTCTGAGTCTCTGTGGGAACGAACTAGAAAGTATTCTATATTACTTGCGAACGCGTATACTTGCGTGAATATTAGCGCGTGTTTTCGCCCTAACACTCAACCCTGAGAACAATTCTCAAGTTTCGAAGCTAGTCAGCAAAATTAGGACCAGTCAACTTGTGAGCATCTAGTATGCTCCGCAGTGATAGTGCAGAAGACATAACGTATATAGTAAATCTGTAAATGATGAACACATAACAACACTTAGCAAATATTCAATTTCATTTCAAAACACTACATGAATCGGGTCTTTATTCATAAGTGGCTCCCACTAGTTAATCTAATTTAATTTATACAACCCCCTAAGTGAAAAATTAAGCATTCATAATGCTAGTGGGAATAGAGATCCTACATTCCATCACACAACCTCGGCTGTAGCACGAAACGTCATGTGATGTTCAATAGGCAGACAACTCTTGTCAATTACATCTTATGTTATTCCCTACTAAAACTTTAGCCTCTTGAATAATTGAGTCACGGATGTAGCACGACAGACTCAATATTCTAAGTCAAGTCTAACCCAACATTTCGTACAATTGAATCAGTCTCCAACGGCCCACGGATGCAGCACGTAACGACCTTTAGACTCTAATTCAATGTACACATCTCTATGTAATAGACAATTATTTCTTATTTCAAAATCAAAGCCCTCGGATGTAGCACGAAACGACAATGATTTAAAAATAAGAACTACCTTCTACCATGTTGGAAGGCTATGACTGACACAAGCTCGTTGTGTCATTGGCCAATTACTACTTGATATTATTTAATTTTAGAGGGAATATATTATGTTACAATCATAATCATATTATAAAGAGATTCTTCCTTTTAAATTAAATATTTCAAATCAATAATCGATAATCAGATGATTCCCATATCGGGGGGAGCATTGTCAAGAGGCATCACCTAATACCCCTTTCTTACAGATCAAAATCTGCTTTTGACAGAATCATCCTTTCTCTCAAAATTGAAAATTCATATTTAATTACGTGTTTTATAAACACAAGAATCTCATGATTGTATTCATAATATTATTGTTAAGGCAAGAAACGATTCATATTCTAGATTCTCTAGAGCACGCCTTATATTGATTTAAGTTCACCTAAATCTATCATCGCATGGTAAACATAGGCATATATCTCATATATAAAAATAAATAAACAAGTAAGCATGCAAGTAATATCATGTCACAAATTGATATAATGATGTATGGATTTATTATAGCATTTAAAAGCAATTAAAACAATTAAAACATGCTTTAAAACACTTTTGGGAATATAAAAAGTTCAAAACTTTTATATAAAAAATATTTGACCACTCCATTAGATCCGTCTCGGAAAAACGAATCTAGCGATATATTGCACGCCCAAAACGGAGTTACGAAACTCCCAAAAAATCAAATTTAATGTGGACAGACGAGCTATAACGCATTACAGGAACGCATTACAAGAGTTGTAACGCATTCCGGTAATGCGTTACAACCCTGTTAAGCCACTAACGGGTGTAATGCATTCTGTGAATGCGCAACAGGGTGTAACGCATTCCCGGAATGCGCGACACCCCCACGCGCACAACGCGCCTGCACAGCAGCCGACCGTTTGCAAACTTTTTTTTTATTTTCTTCCTGCCGTTTGTCTGCTTCCAGCCGTTACAACAAAAAGGTAACCCCCCCCTTTTCCTTTACTCCCTCACTTAATAACTTTTATTAAAATGTTATTATTTTAATTTTACTATTAATAAATTAATTTACATTTAATTAATAAATTAATAATAATCAAAATAATATAATTTCTTAAATCAGGCAGTTGCAAAAAATTAACAGATCAGCCAGGGGTCCTTGTGTAAATTTTAATCATAATTATTCATATGCATAATTATTTCATGAATTTTAATTAAAACAATTTTAAAAAATTCATAACAAATAATCTACACATCACAAAATTATGAAAAAAAATACCTAGATGATCTATAACACTTGTAGAACCCAGATCAGTAGTCAAGATCTTATGCAAAAATTATTTCGAATTAATTCATAATTAAATCTAAATAAACTTGCAAAAATCATAACAAATCCATACATGCATAAAAAATCTGAAATTTTTTATATGAATCTCTATATGCAGAACCTAGCTCTAATGCCAATGAAGGAATTTACGGATGAGCGGAAGCGTGATATAACAATTATTCCGTAAAAACCATGTATCGCACATATATAAAAACGTATAAATCAGAAACACGGAGGAATCGTAACCATACCTTGAAAATCGAAGTTTTATAATTATGATTGCTAGCAGTTGCTCCTCAGTGTGTGAAGCACTCTACCGGTATCCACCAAGAATAATCTTCTGCGATGAAGCTATTTATAAAAACATGATTTTATAAAAATGGAGTTTTTGGGGGAGAGAGAGAGAGGAAGAAGATGGAGGCTAGGGTTTTCACAAAACCAAGTGTGTCTTTAGAATGAGCCATCTCATTCTATTTATAGGGCTCTCCTATGGTTTTATAATATATCATTATATATATATATATATATATATATATTAGCCCCACATTATCTTTATAAAAATGCTTTAATAATAATTAAAACTATTTTAATCATTATTTCCTTTTCTAAACTATTTAGAAAATTATTCTCTCTCTCATTATTTCATCAAAGAAAATATTATTTTATGGTGTGACCCTGTAGGTTCAATATTATGCCAGTAGTAGAAATAAATAATAATAAACTTTTATTAATTATTTACATGAATAATAAAATTCACTAAATATAATTAACTGAGTAATTATATTTATTCTACATCGTGAGTGATGCTTCTCAACATATCGCGTCTATCCGAATAATATGAATTCACTGCTTAGAATACCAAGAACCTGTCAGTGACTAGTTATCGTACAATGAATTCCTTCGACCCTTACAATATCCCGATTAAATACAAGGCATGGATCTCGTGTCAGGCCTATCAAATTTAATAATATGATTTCTTATTCATAATGCAAAGTTCATATTAATGCAAATTAGAAACTCCTTTCTAATTTCATACACTCTGGCCAGAGATTCCAGAACTTGCATACTAAGAATAACATAGGATATTCTCTTCCTATACTGGAAGGGGTAGATCCTCTATTGACGTTAACTATCTCTGCACACAAATCCATATGCCCAGAATAGACCTAATGGATGTCCTTGAGACTAAGGACTAAACCAAAGCACAGTTATTATATATAAGATACCTTTAACGATCTCAAGTCTAAGGACACTTGTACAACTATCACTCAGTGAATAACTATTGACACGTGAGTAATCTCCATTAGTTGTTCAACTTATTGAGTCATGTTCAGTGAACTTATTCCCTAATAAGCACCTACATACTAGCTATAGTGTCACCACACAAATGCCTATGAGAACAGACATCCTCCTGAAGGGAGCAAGCATAGTATGTACCAATCTTTGCGGATCCATTAACATCCGATTAGTTATCCTATGATCAGGAACTGTTTAAGTCTAGAGTTATCATCTTCTAGATCTCACTATTATAACCTCATTATAATTCTATAAGCTTTACTCTAAACTATGGATCATCTTATTTAAAACACATTAAATAGATAAAGCCCATAATAAAAACATAACAAGTCTTTTATTAATTTCAATGAAATCAAATAGGAATACAAGAAAGTTCTTCATAACTCATCATACATGATTGGATTTAGGACAAACACTTTCACTTAAAGTACTCATTTTCTTACTGAACTGTTTCAAGACCAACAAGCTGAAGTTCTAGCTCCCATTTCTGAATCTCAAGTTTTTCCTTAATTTTAGACAGCCTACTTACTTCCTCAATAACTGCCAACATGCTTGCATGAATGTGAAACATTTTTACACTCATTTTTTCAACAGTTTCTTTATATTGGGTGGTATTTAAATCAATTGTAGTTAGGATATGTACCTCTGATATAGATGCAGATAATTCTCCTTACTCCAAATCCATGAGAGCACAATTTCCATATTCTTCACCATCTTCCTCATCATTTGTATCATCCCAAATTTTGCCCTCAGCAATATAATCATTTCCATGTTGCTTTCTCAAAAGTGTTTTATATTTTGCTTCCAGTTCCAAATAAGCCTTGTCTTTCTTCACCTTCTTTGGCTTCTCGCACTCTGTGGCAAAGTGACCAAGTTCATCACAGTTGTGGTACCTTCTCTTTGATCTGTCCACAGATCCTGACTTGTAGCCACCTTTTCCAGTTACATTAAACTGAGTTTTTTCTTTCCATTTGCTATTGTTGGATGCTTGGCCTTTACTCTTCCAATACTTAGGCTTTTTAACTCTGATGTTTGAAAATTTCCTTGCTAAATAAGCCATTGACTGATCCATCTCATCCAGTTCATCAAGAGTGTAAAACTCATCCTCTTCCTGCTCTAAAATGACTTGCTTTTGTGGTTCCTTATTTTTCTGCTCAAAAGCTTGAGTAACCTGAGTCTGGAGTTCATTTTCATCTTCATTTAATTTGTTGTCATTATCTGTCAAAGCACTTGACACATTCACAACATGTCCATTACTAGCTTTCAATGACTTTCACTATAACATTTCCAGCTCATAGGGTTTTAGTATGCCATACAAAATCTCCAGGGTTATTCTCCCTAGATCTCTTCCTTCTCTAATTGCAGATTTTTTTTGTTCCAAGTGAATAGGGAGAGTAAGCAAGAATTTCAGGTTAACTTCTTCAGCTTCATGGTACTTTTCATGAAGCTTCAAATCATTTATCAGTTTGTTGAATCTCTCAAAAACCTCAGTTATGACTTGTTTTGGTTTAGCCATAAAACCTTCGTATTGTAAAACCAAGATCGTTATTTGATTCAGCAATAAGGAAAAATATCTTCTAATGATAATCTACTCTGCTAAGATTTTCTTGTTAAGATTGTCTGCCAGTGCGACTAAATATTCTTGACCATAAATAGTGAATAATCTATCCGCCCGAGCTTCCATTCTTATAAAATTGTGCAACACACAACATCCATGTGGAATTAACATCTGTCGTCTCAACGGATAATTTGTTATATCCTTCAAGATGTGAAATCTAGAAATCTAGCTTTAAGTACACCAAATATCATTTCTATCATATTCTGAATATATGAGTGTGTGTAGTTGAATAATTCTTCTTTTCTTCTTATTCCACCACCATTTTAAAAATCTTTACGATGATACCTTTCTTTTCGATACTCAGGATATAAAACTTGCACCGTTAGGTAATTTTTAAAAAATATAATCAAACTAGATTAAAATTATTCTTAATGGTTGATGATAACTAGGTTACAAAATTAACATTTACATATTTTTACATACTAATGTGTACGATATAAGTTGGTAAGAATTAAATTATGTGATAAATTAAATCAACATTTAGAAAAATTATAAATTATAATACACAAAAAATTAAAGCTGACAAAGAAGTGCACGAACAAGCTTCACCTTCTCCACGCTCCGAGAAAGTATCCAGGCTTTAAGCTCATGACGATTGCTTTAGACGGTGGCCTCAGTCCTACGGGACTTTTGAGAATAAAATAGCCTGTAAAGACTTCTTACTCCCCAAAAATTACCCTTGGCTTGATCCCCCCTATAAATAGGGGTACTTTGGCACATTATATGGGATAAAGCAACCCCTTGTGAAAAAGAGTGAATTCAACATTCGATCTTCATTGCAAATTCAATCATCAATACTATCTCAGCCATCCCAAAACATCCAAAAACCTTATCCCATATTTTCATACGTTTGTTATTCCAGCAACCTCGGAAATTTGTTATCACCAAATTCCTCCGTTAATAATTATCATGTAAATTATGTTTATTGATTAATAAGAAAGGTTAGCAAGTGATCCATAGTAAGCTAAATTTATATTGTAACATCCCGATTTTTATAATTATTTTTAGTTGAATTATTTGATTTAATTATTTATTAATGTCAGTGTGCTGTAGTTAAAATAGTTTTTATAAGTTTATTTTTATTCTTATATTCAGAATATTGTTTTAAGGGTATTGGTTTAAAAAAAATAGTAAGGCTATTATAAAAAAAAGAGAGGGTTTTAATAAAAAAAGGGAGAAAGAAGGAAAGGAAGAGTTAGGGTTTGCTAAAAAAATAAGGGTTTGCGCTACTTTGATTGGAGAAGAGAGGAGAGAGGGAGAGAGGGAGAGAGAAAGAGAAAGAGAAAATAGATGGAGATAGAGATGAACATCAAGAACTTTTTGGAGGGTTTTGAATTTGGCGTTTGTGGAACTGGGGTTCTTGTGATTTGTGGTTCTGAAATCGTTATTAGCATTCACGGTTACTAAGATCTCGAGGTACGGATATCTTTCTTATATTCTTTCTTTTCGTATTCGAATTCGTGTATGTATATTGCATATTCTGAATCTTGTTAAATTTGCATCCGATTCGTTGTTCATCTTATGATTGTGATTCTATACTCGTTGGAAAGATAATTTGATTATCTTCGTTTTTCTTTCTTTGCAATTTCTGAAATTCTGCTTGTAAATATGTCAAAATCTGTTGTTTGTGTAATCTATTGTTGAAATTTCTGTTTGTGCGGCCTAACTTCGTAAATTCATTATAAATTGAATATTTGTTCAAATATTATGAGCAATACCATTCTGGAAAGCTCTTTTTGATATCTGCAATTTGCATTTACATTCTGCTGCTAAATTCTGTGATTTTGATGTCTTAAACATCAAAATACAATTGTAATCAGGGGCTGATTCTGTTCTGCAGTCCGCATTTATTTGTTTTCTGAATTCGTTACTTGTTCGTTTTTGACGAGCCTTACCATTCTGGAAAGGTCTCGGAATTTCTTACGACTTTCGTGTTTCGTACTTTTTCAGTTGACTTCATCTTTATGCAGTAATTTGGCATTCTTTGAAACTGATCAGATTTGAGCTTATCAATAATTAGTGGTTTGTTATGTTATTTTGTTTCGTGATGTTGGGTTATAGTTTTTTTGAGGTTATTTGATAAATTTATATATGATTTTGGAGATGTAAGATATTTGAGTGTGTGATCTTTGAGTATTTATTTTGAGTTATTTATGTTATTTGTATGACTTGGGAGTTTGTAAGACATCCGTCGCGAGTGGATAATCTCGTGCTTGACACCTCCTATGCCGTGTACTTAAATTGTATGGGCGTGTCGCCGAAGTTGTAGGACACGTATAGCCATGGCTAGTATGTGTATGATTTGGCTTTTTTGGTAGCACGTGTGTATTGCCGTGCAAGCCCCTGTAAGATATTGGGTAGATTTGCTTTGTGCTGTGCAAGCCCCTGTAAGTTTTGATGACTACATATTTCTGGAATACCGAAAATGTAGGACATCCTGTAAGTGTAAGATTATCTCCCATGTTCGTATGTAAGCTATTTTGTGTATTATTTTGTAAGTGTGAGAATATGTGTAAGAGTATGTGTAAGGGTATGATTTTATTTTATCATTATTCTTTCGATTATATTATTTGTGATTATTATGTAAAATTGATAAGGATATATGCAAGAGTATGATAAGTTTTGGGTGGTAAGCATTTAGTTTTATTTTGTGAGTTGATTATTCATTTTTTTATATTGTCTCATTCACTATTATTATTGTGCTTTATTCAGATATTCAGTTGTGTTCTTAGCCTCGTCATCTTTAAATCTTTATTCAATTATTATATCCGTATATGAGCCTTTCGCTCACTGTCGGTCCTTTGTTCTCTTTGTATTCCTCCGACAGGTATTCTTACTTAGGCGGGCTACTTATGGGAAGGGTGCGATTTATGGAACTTTGAGTAGTTTGGACTTTCTTAGATTTCTCTGAGAGTTTGTTGGCATGCTTGTAATTTAGTTGTTTTTTAATTCAAGAATTGTAAGTTTATTGTATTTTTGAGAAGTTGTAAAGTTTTATCGGATTTTAATGGAGTTTGGATTTAAATAAGTATTATCTTGAGAAACCTTAACTAGTTGGGTTGTTAAATATATCTTATTTACTAGGTTTACCTTCTAATGCTCAACTATCAAGTAGTATGAATACGAACCTACCGTGAGGATACCATCTGCTTTATTGCTTTATGTGCCATTAGGGGTGGCAAAATCATATACGACCCGAAATCCGACACGAACCCAACCTGCAAAAGTACGAATTAGGATTGGAATTTTTGAATTTCGGGTCTAGTTCGGGTTGGATAAAAATTTACCCGAAAAGGTACATGTGGCCAAGGTCTCTTACTCTCTGCTAGATCCAATTTTCAGCTAACAGCATATTGTGATACTGATTGGGGTAGCTGCAAAGTTACCCATCGTTATGTCACATGATTCTGTGTCTTGGAGATTCCTTGATTTCTTGGACAAGTAAGAAACAACCTATTGTTTCTCGTTCTTCCTCGGAGGCAGAATATTGCTCCATAGCTGATACCACTTGGGAGCTAGTTTGGTTATGAGCTTTGCTATATAATTTGGGTGTCCCACAATTGTCACCTACTGTATTATATTGTGACAATATTTCTGCACTTTACATTGCTGCTAATCTTGTGTATCAAAAGCGAACTAAACATATAGAAATCGACTATCATCTTGTTCGTGATAAGCTGCAAAAGGGTGTGATTACTACAGCCTATTTACCTACTCATGAGCAACCTACCGATCTCTTTACCCAAGCACTTGGTGCTACTCATTTGCACTATTTATTAGCCAAGTTAGGAGTTCTGAATCTTTTCTCCACTCCTCACTTGAGGGGGATGTTAACAATATACAACTACACAAGACTGAGAAGCAAGAGAAGCCTCATTTCACAATACAACACAAAGTAGTATGCAGAAGTGAGAGCAACAGTAGTCATATATGTAGCCTAGTGTCCAGGTGTCAAGTCTGATAATAAGATACATCTGTCATTCATGATATACAAGTTAGTTAAGATTAGTAGTATATCTATAAAGTAATGTAAGGCAGAACAATATAACAAATGCAACTTTTATCATCTATCTATCTCTAAATATGCACTTTTAATTTTCTGTAACAATCTATTTGACAAGCTTGTATATGGTGCAACAAAAAAAATTAGAAATGTCTGACATTTTATTTCTTTAAATTCTAATTTTTGAGCATCATAAGTTTAATATAATGCATCCTATAGTATAGGACAATTCATTATAGGACTATTTTAATATTCACAACATAAATCTATCCATTACCCTATGTAACAGTGGATCACTATAAAAAACTTAATTATGTGCATAAAATCTCACTTAGTACTTATGTCTATCTTTTCACAAGTGTTAATCAATACATTCGCACAAGACTTCTTACTTTCAAATATATCCGCATATATTTTATATAAGTTCAAATCACTTTCGTTTCCTCATAGTTAAGAATAGGCGTGGTACCACAATGTCAACGAAAATAAATTACTCTAAAATTTGGTTAGAATGACTAATTAAACAATCTTCCTCCACTTTAATTAAGACTTTCGAAAAATGAACTCGTGATATATTTACGTCATCCAAGTTAGAATCTATTATAAGGGGATTAGTTCTAATGCTTTAACTACAAAAGACAATTATATGGATTGTCTTATAAATTTTTGAACAACCGGTTAGAAATGCATCATGTTATAATAATGGATTACTATAATTTTGCCATATTTTTCAATTTAAGTTGGTTTTTAGCTTAAAAAAATAGTTATCAAATATATAATTTATTATGTTTTTAATTGAATGGGTGCCTCAAATATGTTTAAATATTAGTATATTTGAATAGAATTTATATTTTAAATATAAAAATTACACCTATATATATACATATTATCGGAAATTTTGGTGTCCCTACCCCGGCTGATGCTCTAGGCGCTACCCAAGGGCCGGCCCTGAATGCTAACATAATATGCTAAGGTCTACTTTAGTTTATATCTAATGCATAAATAGTTTGTTTCTGAGAGATGTCTAGTAATGATTTGCCTTGACCAGAATCAGTAAATTGTATGTTTACTTTGGTTTGCTAATGATCAGCTAGTTTGTTTGTCAAGGAAATGCTTAGCCTTGATCAGGTGCACTGATCAGTGTCTTAATAGTGTCAAGGAAATGTTGAGCTAGAAGAAGAAACAGTTTCATTGCTGTCTCTGCTGAGGTATATGAACTCTTTTACAAAGCAACTTCTTTGGCTAATCAAGTGACTGTCAGCGCCTCGTCGGAACTTATAGTGGCGGTTGAGTACAAAATCGCAGAGACGAACTACATCAGATATTCATTGGCTCCAGCCTTCACGGGAGAAGAATAGGACGAGGCTATAAATTTGGTGAGGGTAATCACAAAGTTGATTCCAGGATCAAGGCAATAAAGACTATTGTATGTATTAGATGAAAGTGAGTCTGCAGCATATAATCGATATCATCTACAGAAGTTACCTTCTTGGACATATATCTATCATCTACAATTCTTTGTACAAATGCACTATCATAGTTGTAGCCATAGTGTTCATCTTTTTCCCTACTAAAGTTGTTAGATGGCCATATTTAAGCACATGTGGCTAGCCACAAAATGAAACAATTATATTGATTACTTTTTCTGGTGTGCTTCACCGAATATTGTTTTGTGTACGAATGATAGAATTCCAAAAGTAGCATAAACCATAATTTACAGTGACAATGCCTGAATAACGGAACTATTGAGAAATAATAACTCATTTACCTAGTTCTTGTCAAATCATCCCATTTCTTTAACTCCCAGCAACATACATTCTATTAATAAAGAACTGCCAAGTAAATGATTTGTCCTAAACTTTGAAAAAAAAAAAAAATTTTGTGGAGTTTCGGAAAAAGACGCGGTCTAGATTTTATGTAGCAGCTCCAGCAGTTTCAGGACGCAAAGAATTCCATTAGGTCATCTCCTTGCAAATAATCATCGATATTAAACGGACTCGCTATTTCTGGAAAATCATCCACTGGCAATTTATTTAGAGGTTCAAAATCGTTCTGAGGAGGTCGAACATGCTCACTGCGAAATGTATCTAGCACATAATTGTTACTATCATGTCCATCTAAAGCACCTCTGTTTTCATGTGGAACTGGTAAATGGAGTCCTGAACTATCTGGCTTCATCTGGATATCATCATTGATCACCTGAGACCTCTGTTCATCATGCCTTTGTCCAGCAGCAAATGGAACTGATATATTTAGATGAGCATAAGGATGATCTTGATGGAAGAAACTATTTTCAGGTTCATGATGCAAAGCAGGATTGTGAGAGCCAAATTGCAAACCATAACTCTCAGGCCCATGGGGCAAGCCAGATGGATGTGCTACAGCCAATCCAGACTCTTGAGGTCCTTGAGTGAACCCATGATAAGGCCTATGCCCTGGGTTTTGAATCCCCGGGTTCAGAAAAGACCTCTCACCCGAATAGGAGCTTGGCGAGATTACACTAGCGGAAGCATTAACAAAATAACTGTTAGCATTCAACTCTGGCACTGGCGGCTCAAATCGTTTGCTGGGATCTTTATCATTAACAGAGAATAATGTATCACTTTCATGTTGACCTGCATGCATGTCATATGCAACCAAATGTGCATCAGATTGGTTTATATCAGGTATAGTACTTCCGATCTCATCGGTAGGCTCAGTGACATGTCTCACAACCTGTTCTTTATCAATATTTGACTTTACACGCTGCCTTTTACTATCAGGTTGCTCCTCTGCATTCTCATTAATCTGAAGCTGCTGCCCAATATTATGAGAAGGAACAGATAGTTCCACGGTCATCTGTTGATTTCTACCACCATTCTTAGATGAAACAGAGCGTAGGCAATCTCCAACACCATAAACATCATAATCACTGTCACTACTGTCAGACGATCTATTCTTCTGACCACGACCACAACCAACTGAGACTGACTCAGTGATTCCAGATCCCCCGTTCTCACTACTTGGCTGGTGGACAAGGGCTTCCTCTCTACCCAACACCCCCAACCAAATCGAGCTCTCCTTAGCAGTCATCTTATCCTGCAAACATTTTGACTGCCTGACTAGCCTCCTGATCTTGGCAAAATTAGGTGACATATGCTTTATCACAGAAGTGAGAACCGCCACTTTCCACATCTTTTTCAGATCATGTGGCTTCTTATAGGGGGGACTCTGACCCTTCAACAATCCTAATCTTAGCCACCAGTCCTCATTTCCAGATGGCCACCACGGTGGAGGTATGCCCTTATCTAGCGGGAACTTTCTCTGAGGTGGATCACAATGCTGCATCAAAGAAGATAAAAGAGAACCCAAAGTTGCATCTTGCAAGTCTGTCAAAGAGCTTTTATTATTTCCATTTGAATAGCCTAAACCCTCACCTTTTGCAAAACACTCTGCTTCATACTTGAGTATAGCAGCAGGTCCATTCTTATCAAACTTAACCTTTTCTTTCCACCAAGCCCTAATATTATCTGAAGCTCCACTGACAGCTTTACCCTTCTCAGGTATGATCCCATAGACAAACCCACGAGCTTTGCAAACTTCCATAAGCTTCAACATATACTTCAAAATCCCATCTTGCGCTCTTGCCATCTTCTTACGTCGAGCCTGATCAGTAATCTTCTTATTCTTTTGCTGCTCCGCTTCCCTTAAAGCTGCAATTCTCTGTCTTTCTTTAATCCTATTAAGCTTAATACGATCTTTCCACATACGTTTCTCCAACTCTTCCGCTTCAATCTCTTCGTCGCTAACATCTTTATCCTCTATACCCACACCCCTCAAGTCATCCCCTTCCACATCCCAACTGTCCAACACCACATTGCCAAAAACCATCAAACCACCATTAAAATTCAATCAAATTACAAACTTTGTAAAAAATTCAACTCTATCTCAACATATATAAAATCAAAAACCCATCTTTCAATCAAAAAACACATTATTGGAGTCTCAAAAAGCCACACAACACTATAAAACACATATATTCAACCCTAAAAGCTAAAGTAAACTATAAAAAAAATGAACAAAAAGAACCCACCTCACATATATAGACACACAATTACTCACACACACAGACATACATATCCAAATACAAGTAAAATCAAGAAAAGGGTCAAACAATCAGCGAAAAAAAGCAAGTAAATAATTCATCAAGAACTTATAAAATCAAGAAAATGAAATAAAAGATTAAAGGGGTTTAAATAATTGGATGGGGGGTTTAAATGAAAAACCTGATATCAGCAACAATCTCCTCTTCCATGAAGAAATCAATAGTTATGAGTTCAGCAGCAACCAAGATGATGGGAATAATAAAGTGAGATAAATTGGAATATGTGACAACATGAACGAGATATACATAAAATGGATGTACACAAATACACAAATACGAGAGAGGGAGGGGAGGGAAAGAATACGGGGGGTCCGAAAACAATACAAAGATACTCCGTGATAAAGGAGAAAAGTCAAAAAAGAGAGAGAGAGAGAGAGAGAGAGAGAGAGAGAGAGGAGATGTTTAAATCAAATTTTGTCTCTTGGCCATTATGCTTCTGGCTGCGCAAATATGCACTATTCCTCTTATTTTTCTTACTTTTTTTTACATGATCTTATTTTTCTTACTTACTAACCACTTTTTTATTAATTGCTATTTTAAAACTTGTGTTACGAATTTTTTAATATAATATAATTTTTTTCATATTTAATTTGAATTGAAATTTTTAAATTTGAATTTTGTTTGTTTAAGTTTTTTAAATAATATAATTTGATAATATAGAATTACACTTTAAATGAGAACTTCTTAAAATGATAATTGCGAGAACCGGTAATTTTGTATTTGAAATTGGTAAATTTTTGAAAAGCTGAAATTTTGAATTATGTAAATTTTTGTTTTTGTGCAAACGGAAATTTTTAAATTTTATAAAAATCACTCATTTTAACTATTAAAATCACCGGTTTTCACAGTTCTCATTTTAAGAAATTTTCATTGAAGTTTGTATCTATATTATCAAATCAAATTATCTAAAAAATTTAAATAAACAAATTTGATATCTTAAAATTCAATTCAAATAAAATTCAAAAAATTATATTATATTAAAAAAAATCAGTGACATGAGTTTTAAAATGAGTGCTCGAAACACATGACTCAATTTTTTTCGTAAAAATGAGTACTCGAAACACAAAAAGTGCTCAAAATGAGTAATCGGAGAATAAATCGGATACAATTTTTTTCAATTTATATATATATATAATGATTCCATTCAAATTCTTTTACAAGTATGTGAAAACTTGAAATTAACAATAATATATTATTTTTTGTAATATATATACTCAAGACAAAAAAAAACTCAAAATCACGTGATAAATACTAAAATTTGATCCCCGGTGAAAGTTAATCGCGAGTTCCGAGTACTTGTTAAACATATATCCAAAGTCTTGTGATAAAAATTAAAATTTGACCTCCGAGTGAAAGTCAATCCGGAGTTTGATCCCAAATACTCGGAGACAAATCGAGTTTTAACCGATTTTTGATAAAATCGTTCTTGAACATAATTACTTGAAAACCAGATCGGTCTTAGGTTCGAAAACGAGTACTCCGACAAGTTACCGATTTTTACAATACTGTTGCTTATTGTTACTGAACACTTTTTCTATTAACTATTTGTAATATTATGATTTTAAAATAATAATAATATTATTATTAATTATTATTATTATTATTATTATTATTATTATTATTATTATTATAAACATCTATAATCTTCATATGTATAATAAAAATTGACTTTTATATTATAATTTTTCGCTTAACAACCACTTTTTTCATTAACTGGGTATAATATTTGTGACGCCCTCAATCTCGGGGTTAGGAAATGAGGACCAACACACCTTTAATCTAATAATTATATAAACATAAACCCCGATTAACTACCAACAGGATCAAACAGGATAAAGTATGAGACAAGATTACAACTACCAACCATAAAATATAACTTACAACCCCAAAATAATATAAAGTATACATAGTCGATCCCGACTTGGAACCGACAGATAACCCATTGTATCTTTACAACCTTCAGGCTAAGCGCTTTCTCACTCAAAAACATCTCTACCTGCTCTGGCAACTAGAAGCCCTCAACATGATAGGGACCACCAGGTACGCTCTTACGAGCAGTGCGCCTGAGCCTGACCATCTTCTTGCTTAACTGCCATGGTTAGATTAAAACAAAACATATGAGTATAAAACTCAGCAAGTAACTATAAAGCAGTTCTATGATATGAAATCCACAATTTACTTAACCAAACTCAGGGCATTCTACTTTATCAGTTCTAGGTGGCAGATTTCCATCTTTCGGGTTAAGGAAAGGTTATGAAGGAAAAGTGTGGGGTTTTCATGGAACAAGGCTCAAAGCAGGGTGAAAGCCGACATTCATCACAAATCATTAAAGGATCAAAACAGATCTTTCAGAAAGGAAAGCGACAATATTTTCATTATATGAAATCAATTATATGATCAACAGATTAAAATTAGGGTTCACGAGCTTTAAGCTTTACAATATCACAATCAACTCTTTTCAACGCAATATAAACCATTTTCATTTTCAAAGAATTCATTACTGAGTAGGAAGTTTCCATTCCTTTTTAAAATCAATATAGAACCCTTGATTGGACCACTTTATCTTTCATTTCATTATAATACGGGTGATCAGCCCGTACCGACCTCCATCCGGTCATTAAGGTACCATACGGCATAATTTCAGCTTTAAACTGGACTAGCCCCGCTAGCCTCTTACAATGACTGGACTAGTCCCACTAGCCTCTTACGTCCAATCCAATCTATCAGGAATTTGTTTGAAAAACCTTGAGTTGGAAAAAGTAGGTTTTCTAAATTCATTTTATCATTACCAAGAATATGAAATCATTTGGACTCTTTCAAGTCGAAACTCATTCTTAGATTCAATTTCAAGAAATCAAAGTTAAGGAAATGAATCAAGGATAGGAAAGAGCAATTCTAGGGATCTTGAATCAATGATATCAAGGTACCTAAGTTAGAAGAATCAATATCTGTTTCAAGGATCAATAGGAAATATGGTGATCAAGGAATATGTTATCATTACAAGGGGTTCGTAAAGGTAATTATAGGGTTTATAACAGTTCATAGTATGACAATTAATTTGAACAGGAAAGACAGGTTACCAAAGGGTAGAGTCAATAAGCTTGTCAATAATAATTTAACAAGATCAAGACAGGGTATCTCGAATCATTAACAGGGGTTCATTATTTTAACAGTTCAATACTCTACATGGTATGAACAATAACCTCTCTATAACCATTTACACAAGTAATGAGAGTTACTTGCCAAAATTCGCTTTCCTGAAGGTTGAACTATTACCACCTAGTATACCCTTCCCTTTCCTAGCCTGAATGCCCTCACGCTCCGAATCTACAATAAAAACCAAAACCTTAATCAGTTTCTCAACTCTCGTTCCCGGAACGATCACTCAATACGATAGCTCGATTATACTCTTGACTCATATATACGAGTATAGCTTATACACTTATGCACATAGCACATAACACATTCCTTTCTCATAGCCTTTATATCTTTATATACTCATCAATCGACTCATACTTGCTTAACCTTAACTATTCTTCAAATCACACCAATATAACTCTTACGAGTACATGATTTATTCACAACTAAATCTTTTGCGACCATAACTGTCACTTATAGTTCTTTAATATCAAACCACTTAATTCCCTTTTTCATTTATTCCTTAATTTGAACCATAACATCATTTAATCAAACAAATGAATCACATATCTCCTAGAATTTCACATGCAATCACTTAGCAAGGGAATGGAACCAAATCAATCTTTTTTCTACTTATATACCATTCGGCTATAAACCTAAAACAACCAAGTGTACTTAATTTCAATCTCATATAATCAAACACAATAAACCTCTTTGGTATGCAAATTACAAGGGTCTTTTATGCAATTAAGCTTCTTTCTTTTTAATCCAAAAACCGAATCATAATCACATCAAGAATTGAAAATCAACAACCTCTTTTAGTTTTCAAATTCGAACACAGCATCATCCAATCAATGACATGCAACCAAGTTCTTATTTGTAACTAAGATAATTAACATATAATCTCACAAAAATCCACTTAATTCTCTTTTTAACCATAAGACCCATTCGGGTTTTTCAAGAAATCACACATGCAAGGTTTTAAATCACAATTTCAACTTGTTTTACACCTTATCTTAGACATGAAGGATTTTTAGCACATAAACGCAGCGAAAACGTAAATTTAATCTTAAAAAAAATCGAAACCCTCCGCAGGATCCATGCGAAAAATAATATTTAATTCGTAGTTCAGTGTGTTTATCTTAAGAAGTTTTACCTTAAGAAGTTTTACGTTAATGGAAAGATGGAGGTCTTTAATGGCGATCCAAAAATGATGAACGGAGGTCCTTAGCAGCTGCTCCTCAAGTGTGAAGCACTCCACCGGTATCCACCAAGAAAACGATGTAATGAAGGAGGAGGAGATGGAGAGAATTAGGATTTTATAAATCTTTTTGGTTGAGGCAAAAATAGGGTCTATAATAGTATATTTATAGGCAAAATTTTCAGCTGAAAATTTTCCCATAAAATATTATTATTATTAACCCTTTATTATTCTCACTAATAATTAAAACACCTTTTAATTATTAATCCTTTTTCTAAACACTTTAGAAATAATTCTCTCACTTGATTTAATTTCCAAAAATTAAATTCTTAATTAATAATATTAAGAACCTTTTCTTAATTAATTTATAATCAATTAAATCTCATTTAATCAATTATTAAATTTTCCAATTAATTATTTATTTCATAAATAAATAATTATCAGCCATTATTAATTAATTCATCCACCATTAAATAATTCTCTTTTATAGTGTGACCCTGTAGGTTCAATATTAAGCCGGTAGTAGAAATAAATAATAATAAAACTATTTTATCATTATTTATATAAATTCTCTAATTCATTAAATATGATTAATTAATTAATCATATTTATTCTACATCGTGAGGGATACTTCTCAGCATATCACGACTATCCGGATAATACGAATTCACTGCTTAGAATACAAAGAACCTATTCAGTGAGTAGTTACCGTACAATCAATTCCTTCTACCCTGCAATGTCACGATTAAATACAAGGCATGGAACTTGTGTCAAGCCTATCTTATTTAATCACTTGCTTTCCCATTCATTATGCTTAGTTCTATTTAATGTAAATTAGAAACTCCTTTCTAATTTCATTCACTCTGGCCAGAGATTCCTGAACTAACATAAGTGGGTCAGCATTGAACATTCTCTTCCTACACTAGAAGGGGTAGATCCTTTATTGATCATACACTGTCTTCGTGTACAAATTCCTATACCCAGTAGAGCCCTTATAATTGTCCCTTGAGACTAAGAACTAAACCAAAGCATAGTTTAGTGTACACAAGATGACTACGATGACCTCAAGTCTAAGGATACTTGTACAACTATCACTATGTGAACAACTGCTGACACGTGAGTGAACTCCATCAGTTGTTCAGCTATGTGAGTCATGTTCAGTGAACTTATTCTATAATAAGCACCTACATACTAGCTATAGTGTCACCACACAAATGTCTATGAGAACAGACATCCTTCATAATGAAGCAAGCATAGTATGTACCGATCTTTGCGGATTATTAATTACCGGTTAGTAATCCTACGACCAGGAACTATTTAAGTTTAGAGTTATCATCTTTTAGGTCTCATTATTATGATCTCATCACAATCTATAAAAAGCTTTACTCTAAACTGTGGTATATCTTATTTAAACATTTAAATAGATAGAGCCCGCAATAAAAACAAAACAAGTCTTTTATTAATATCAATGAAATCAAAATAGATTACATAAAAGTTATTCCTAAATCCTCATATATGATTGGACTTAGGACATATCTCTTTCAATCTCTCACTTGTACTAAAGCCTATCACTCTGGTATCTAATACCCATCTTGTCTTTATGACGATCAAAGTGACTCTGAGAAAGTGGCTTTGTGAGTGGGTCTGCTACGTTGTTATGTGTGTCAACTCTCTCGACGTTGACTTCTCCTCTATTTTCAACTCAGATTCACCACCAAAAACAAGAAAAATGTCATGAGTCCTTCGCAAGTACTTAAAGATGTTTTTCACTGCTTTCCAGTGGTCTTCACCTGGATTGGACTGATATATGCTCGTCATACTAATTGAATAAGCAACATCAGGCCTTGTACACAACATCGCGTACATGATAGATCCTATTGCTGAAGCATAAGGAATCTTACTCATACGCTCTCTTTCCTCAGGTGTCTTAGGAGACATTTTTTCGGAAAGGGACACTCCATGGTTCATCGGTATGAGACCTCTTTTGGAGTTTTCCATGCTAAACCTTTTAAGCACTTTCTGGATGTATGTACCCTGGGTAAGACCTATCATTCTTCTAGATCTATCTCTATAGATCTTCATACCGAGAATGTAGGATGCTTCTCCCAAGTCCTTCATGGTGAAGTTCTTTGATAGCCATACTTTGACTGATTGTAGCATCGGTATATCATTTCGTATAAAAAGTATGTCATCCACATACAATACAAGAAATGTTACCACGCTCCCACTAACCTTCTTGTAGACACATGGTTCATCTACGTTTTTGATAAAACCAAACTCTTTGATTGTCTCATCAAAACGGATGTTCCATCTACGAGAAGCTTGTCTTAAACCATATATGGTTCGCAGCAGCTTACACACTAGGTGTTCATTTCCCTTGGAAAGAAAACCCTCTGGCTGTGTCATATACACTTCCTCCTCAAGTTCCCATTGAGGAAGGCCGTTTTCACGTCCATTTGCCAGATCTCATAGTCGTAGTAAGTAGCAATCGCAAGCAAAATCCGAATTGATTTTAACAGGGCTACAGGCGAAAAAGTTTCATCAAAGTCAATCCCTTGCCTTTGTTTGAATCCTTTTGCCACGAGCCTGGCCTTATAGGTCTCCACCTGGCCATCTGCTCCAATATTTCTTTTGTATACCCACTTGCACCCAATAGGCTTAACACCTTCAGGCGCCTCAACCAAAGTCCATACTTGGTTGGTATACATAGATTCCATTTCGAATTTCATGGCATTATGCCATTTCTCTGAGTCAATACTACTCATAGCCTCATTATAGGTCACAGGGTTATCATCATCAATCATTGACAACTCATTGTCATTCTCAATGACAAGGCCATAATACCTCTCAGGTTGGCGAGACACTCTCCCTGTCCTACGAATGGGCTGTTCCACAGAAGGTTGTTCAGTCTGAACAGGTGTTTCCACTTGATCCGTAGTAGTTTGTGCTTCTTGAACTTCATCAAGTTCAATTTTGCTCCCACTGTTTCCTTAAAGGATAAACTCCTTTTCCAAGAAGTTAGCATGTCTGGAGACAAACACCCGATGATCGGTGTAAAAGTAATACCCCCAAAGTCTCTTTAGGATATCCCACAAAATTACATTTTACGGATCGTGATTCCAGCTTATCTGGGTCAACTTTCTTGACATAAGCTGGACATCCCCAAATCTTAACGTGTTTAAGACTCGGTTTCCTTTCTTTCCATATCTCATATGGTGTTTGAGGAACAGATTTGGAAGGCACCTTATTCAGTAAATATGCTGAGGTTTCTAATGCATAACCCCATAGGAATACTGGAAGATTCGCATAGCTCATCATGGACCGAACCATGTCTAACAAAGTTTGATTTCTCCTTTCAGATACCCCATTTAACTGTGGAGTATATGGAGGAGTCCACTGGGAGACTATACCATTTTCTTTGAGATAATATAGAAACTCTCCATTCAAGTATTCACCACCTCGATCTGATCGAAAAGTTATAATACTGTGTTTGGTTTGTTTCTCCACTTCATGTTTATATTCTTTGAACTTTTCAAAGGTTTCAGACTTGTGATTCATCAAATACACATATCCGAATCTAGATCTATCATCTATGAAAGTAATGAAGTACGAAAATCCACCCATGGCTTGCGTAGATATTGGTCCACATACATCTGTGTGTACCAATCCTAGCAAATCTGCAGCCCTCTCTACATGTCCACTAAATGGAGATTTGGTCATTTTACCCAATAGACAAGACTCGTATGTAGGATATGATTCAAAATTAAAGGGGTCAAGTAACCCATCCTTATGCAATGTCCGCAATCTATTTTCACTAATATTACCTAGCCTACAGTGCCATAAATAGGTCATATTTTCATCATCTCGTTTTCTTTTATTAGTTTGTTCAATCTGAAGTAAATCATGCTCTACGTCACATACATACAGACCATTATATAAAATGCCACGTCCAAAAAGAACATTATCTCTAAGGATATAACATTCATTATTCTTAATAATAAATGAAAAACCATCCACATCCAACATAGGAATAGAAACAATATTCCTCACAATAGAGGGAACGTAATAACAATTATTCAAAATAATAGTCTTGCACGTAGGCATATGTAAACTAAATGATCGTACAGATATGGCTGCAACCCTTGCTCCATCGCCCATACGTAGAATCACCTCATCTTTTTCAAGAGTCATACTTCCCTTTAGTCCTTGCAACGAATTGCAAATATGAGAACCACAGGCGGTATCTAATACCCAAGTAGAAATTTGACCTAGTGACATATTAACTTCGATCATGAACATGCCTGAATCAGAAGCGTTAGTCTCACTACCCTTCTTCTTCAATTCTGCAAGGTAACCTTGTAGTTCCTCTTCCAGTGCCTCAACTTGTTACAGTAAAAACAAATAGCTAAATCAGGACCAGTCAACTTGTGAGCATCTAGTATGCTCCGGAGTGATAGTGTAGAAGACATGACGAATATAGTAAATCTGTAAATGATAAACACATAACAACACTTAGCAAATATTCAATTTCATTTCAAAACACTATATGAATCGGGTCTTTATTCATAAGTGTCTCCCACTAGTTTATCTAATTTTTTTCAACCCCTAAGTGAAAATTAAGCATTCATAATGCTAGTGGGAATAGGGATCCTACATTCCATCACACAAACTCGGCTGTTGCACGAAACGACATGTGATGTTCAATAGGCAGACAACTCTTGTCAATTACATCTTATGTTATTTCCTAATATAACTTTAGCCTCTTGAATAATTGAGTCACGGCTGTGGCACGACAAACTCAATATTCTAAGTCAAGTCTAACCCAACATTTCGTACAATTGAATCAGTCTCCAACGGCCCACGGCTGTGGCACGTACCGACCTTTAGATTCTAATTCAATGTACACATCTATATGTAATAGACAAGTATTTCTTATTTCGAAATCAAAGCCCTCGGCTGTAGCACAAAACGACAATGATTTAAAAATAAGAACCACTTTCTACCATGTCGGAAGGCTATGACCGACACAAGCCCGTTGTGTCATTGGCCAATTACTACTTGATATTATTTAATTTTAGAGGGATTATATTACGTTACAATCATAATCATATTATAAAGAGATTCTTCCTTTTAAATTAAATATTTCAAATCAATAATCGATAATCAGATGATTCCCAGATCGGGTGGAGCATTGTCAAGAGGCGTCACTTAATAACCCTTTCTTACAGATAGAAATCTGTTGTTGACAGAATCATCCTTTCTCTCAATATTGAAAATTCATATTCAATTACGTGTTTCATAAACACAAGAATCTCATGATCGTATTCATAATATTTATTGTTAAGGCAAGAAACGATTCATATTCTAGATTTTCTAGAGCACGCCTTATATAGATTTAAGTTAACCTAAATCTATCATCGCATGGTAAACATATGCATATATCTCTTATATAAAATTAAATAAACAAGTAAATGTAAAGTGCAATAAAGTAAATGTGTTTGGTTATGGCCCCATCCTATGTGATCTTTATCAAGCTCATGATAAAGATCAAGGTCAATCTAATATGGTGATGGAAATAAATACAACTACTTATTACATAA
This sequence comes from Apium graveolens, assembly GCF_009905375.1. Classification (NCBI taxonomy): domain Eukaryota; kingdom Viridiplantae; phylum Streptophyta; class Magnoliopsida; order Apiales; family Apiaceae; genus Apium; species Apium graveolens. The sequence continues at coordinate 169,099,584 of NC_133655.1, forward strand.
GTCTTCTTGTATGCCTCGTCTTCTTCTTTGTATCACCTCCATTGGATAGCTTTCTTGAGTCTTCAATTACATTACATGATTGAAAGTAAAACTAATCTAATGAACTTACAAGAATAACTCGAGTTACATTCGAGATTTATGATTACAAAGATTGACGACATGCAAGTCGTATTTAAAACCAAAACCAAAACCATTACACTAAGGTCAAAAGGCCATAACCATCCACCGTGCTCATACAACACATAAAATCATGTTAAAACACATAATCTGATCTTAACATATCATATTATCCATGATCTAATCATAAAAAGAAAATATGACAAAAATCAGAAAAATCAGAATCAAATCAGAAAAACAAGAATCACTGTTTACGGGCAGTAACCGACGTCAAACGCCTTACAGACGAGTCGTTGATAGCTTTAGCTATTAGTTTTGTTCAGACGCTCGTTTACCTATGGAATAGGGTATTCGTTTGCGTAAATCGGACACCAGACCCAGATTTCAGCAAATCTGCAGCAGCCAATTCAGAATCCGTATCTAATATGATTCTCATAATTAGAACAAACATAAATCATGTATATATCAGTATATATACAATTTACATAATCATCTTATGATTATACAACTCACATGAATATCATATATTCAAAACCATACATATATAAGCATATTATATCAACATCAAATCAAGGCGAATCACGTACATGCTCATATATCGAAAATAGTTAAACACATAAACGAATTAAAAACTTTTCGCAAGTAGCTCTGATGCCATTGAAGGGTTTTTAGCATATAAACGCAGCGAAAACGTAAATTTAATCTTAAAAAAAACGAAACCCTCCGCAGGATCCATGCGAAAAATAATATTTAATTCGTAGTTCAGTGTGTTTACCTTAAGAAGCTTTACCTTAAGAAGCTTTACGTTAATGGAAAGATGGAGGTCTTTAATGGCGATCCAAAAACGATGAACGGAGGTCCTTAGCAGCTGCTCCTCAAGTGTGAAGCACTCCACCGGTATCCACCAAGAAAACGATGTAATGAAAGAGGAGGAGATGGAGAGAATTAGGATTTTATAAATCTTTTTGGTTGAGGCAAAAATAGGGTCTATAATAGTATATTTATAGGCAAAATTTTCAGTTGAAAATTTTCCCATAAAATATTATTATTATTAACCCTTTATTATTCTCACTAATAATTAAAACACCTTTTAATTATTAATCCTTTTTCTAAATACTTTAGAAATAATTCTCTCACTTGATTTAATTTCCAAAAATTAAATTCTTAATTAATAATATTAAGAACCTTTTCTTAATTAATTTATAATCAATTAAATCTCATTTAATCAATTATTAAATTTGCCAGTTAATTATTTATTTCATAAATAAATAATTATCAGCCATTATTAATTAATTCCTCCACCATTAAATTATTCTCTTTTATGGTGTGACCCTGTAGGTTCAATATTAAATCGGTAGTAGAAATAAATAATAATAAAACTATTTTATCATTATTTATATAAATTCTCTAATTCATTAAATATGATTAATTAATTAATCATATATATTCTACATCGTGAGGGATACTTCTCAGCATATCGCGACTATCCGGATAATACGAATTCACTGCTTAGAATACCAAGAACCTATTCAGTGAGTAGTTACCGTACAATCAATTTCTTCTACCCTGTAATGTCACGATTAAATACAAGGCATGAAACTTGTGTCAAACCTATCTTATTTAATCACTTGCTTTCCCATTCACTATGCTTAGTTCTATTTAATGTAAATTAGAAACTCCTTTCTAATTTCATTCACTCTGGCCAGAGATTCCTGAACTAACATAAGTGGATCAACATTGAACATTCTCTTCCTACACTGGAAGGGGTAGATCCTTTATTGATCATACACTATCTTCGTGTACAAATTTCTATACCCAGTAGAGCCCTTATAATTGTCCCTTGAGACTAAGAACTAAACCAAAGCATAGTTCAGTGTACACAAGATGACTATGATGACCTCAAGTCTAAGGATACTTGTACAACTATCACTATATGAACAACTGCTGACACGTGAGTGAACTCCATCAGTTGTTCAGCTATGTGAGTCATGTTCAGTGAACTTATTCTATAATAAGCACCTACACACTAGCTATAGCGTCACCACACAAATGTCTATGAGAACAGACATCCTTCATAATGAAGCAAGCATAGTATGTACCGATCTTTGCGGATTATTAATTATCGGTTAGTAATCCTACGACCAGGAACTATTTAAGTTTAGAGTTATCATCTTTTAGGTCTCATTATTATGATCTCATCACAATCCATAAAAAGCTTTACTCTAAACTGTGGTATATCTTATTTAAATATTTAAATAGATAGAGCCCGCAATAAAAACAAAACAAATCTTTTATTAATATCAATGAAATCAAAACAGATTACATAAAAGTTATTCCTAAATCCTCATACATGATTGAACTTAGGACATATCTCTTTCAAGACATTCAACTCATTTTCATCACGATTTTTGAATCACAAACAAAGCATCACTTAGAGACTCAAGCCTTAATCACATTATCCAATTAAACATGCATGCATTCACTAGTTCTTCTTTTAAACCAAAATGCAATCACATTTCTCACTAAACAAGCTTAGTTTATACTAAGATCAAGTCACCAAATCCAATTCCCCTTTTTATTAGTACAAAGCCGAACCAAAATCCCCAACATGCAACCCTCAAATTCGATTCCTTAAGCATCAAATCAATTACACAAATCCAAATTCTTTTAACACATTCATAGCAATCCATTTATCAATCAGACACTTAAATTTCAAAGGAAGTACAAAACCCTTTTTGAACTTTTCAAGAAACCAAGACATGTAATAGCTACATAAAATTTTTAAAGAGCATAAAACTCAAAAATCACATTAACATATCATTTTTTAAAATTCCACCGGCTCTTCTTGGATCATGGCTGGTGGTGGTCGAACTTAAGAGTACCCGTAACGGGCCTCCTCTTGAGTTTTAAACCACAAAATCTTTTGAATCTTCTCTTGTGATCATGTATCAAGAAATCGTATTTCCTTGAACACAACCATAGAGATCGAACCATAAACACTTACATAAACACTTACATGCAAGTGGTGTTTGAGTAGTATACCGAAAATAGAAGCTATAGATGGTAATATCTTTGAATTTGAGTGAGTATTCGGTGTTGCATGCAAGAGAGAGAAGAGAGATAGGGAGAGAGCCGAGAGAGAGAGAGTGTTCGAGAGAGAGGAAGAAAGAAAGTGAGGGAGAGGGGGAGGATGCTCACGGGAAAAGAAAGAAGAAAGAAGGGGGGAGAGTGAGTTTATATTTGTATTAGGGCCAAGGGTATTTTAGTAATCTACTAAATCCCTTTTTGTTTGATTTATACTTTCTTTTTACTTAAATAAGATAGAAATCGGATATTGAATATATCCCTCTCGGAAAGTCAAAAATTATTACAAATGAAAATTTTAAGACGTAGATCTTGAAATTAGCTTTCCAACCATTACTCATAATAAACTTTTGAGTGAACGGTTGATTTTATATGATTTTCACAAGTTTGTGCTAATAATAGCATTTTATCACATAAAAATCAATTTATAATGCAACGATCACCAAATAAATCCGTCCATCATTTTTAGAAAGTCTCTAGGACTATTACGAAGATAACGGAACAAATCTCATGCTTTTATCTTACTCGGATAATTTTATAAAAATGTGCGAAGGTTAAATAAACCTTATTTAAATCAAATAATTCCCTTAAATCCATAAAAATATCAACAAATCACGTAATCATGCATACATACAAGCAAGCACACATACGAACAAATCACAACTCATGTCTGATCATAAAATTTGTCCTTCTTTAATTTTATTCCTTTCTACGCGTACCGGGTCACGTTCAGCCTGACGGCCCGACGCTCAGCGTTTCAATTACGCTTCACAATATCGTTATCGACCGACATGTCATTAGAACGCATTACTTTACTCAAGCATTTCATTTCACATAATAACACATAGTTCATATTTTAAATACCTTAATCCCTTTTTAGGACGAGTTCCGTTCTACTTGACGGCCCGACAACACAGCTTAACTCCTAAACTGACTCTTTAAATTGGAACGCTTCTATTTACGCTCCTAGATTCTAATATACAGTAAAGACAATTAACCAACACTTAATCACATAATTATAATCACATCACATAAAGCATACTTTATTGACTTAATTACGTCGCAAAATTCTCAGTCGTCACAATATTGTTATTTAAAATATAATAATAATAATGATAATAATAATAATAATAATAATAATAATAATAATAAATTATTTGTAATCTTCTTACTTAAAATTTTATTAGGTTTTTTCAAAAAAACATACCGAAGGGTGAGATATATGTTATTAAATTAGTTTTGTAAACTATTTTATAAAATTAAAAGATTAAAAGAAAAATTATATTAAGGATCTGATCAGAATTGAAATCGTGGAGATAATCAAGATTTTAGATGTGTCGTGTTTGATGGTTTGCTAATGATTGAATATGTCTTCTAATGTGAATTATCTATGCGTGATTAAGGCAAGTAACTTTTCGTTACTCTGTATTATTTGTTGCCTACGTGTTTTGTATATAACTGTTCGTTGCTCCATATTTATTGTGTAACATGTCGTATTATGTGTGATTAATAAGATAACAAATTTTTAGAAATCCTCGGTCTTAGTCATGTATAAGAATTAGAATCCGATCACTGGATAGTGTGATACATAGAACTTAAAACTAGTTTGCGCACATTCCGGAACACATCGATACCTTGTCAAGCTTCGGTTTCATATGACGAGGGACGTAAACTAGCCCCCCATCAAATAATAATTAGAACCCGGTCACTTGGGAAGTGTGTGATAAGTGGCATTTTATACCACTTAGAGCATCTCATAACGGCTTGAATTGGTGTCTTGAACTCAAGTATGTTGTGTATTTGACGCGTTTTCTAGCATTTTTGCATTTCAGGGTATAACTTGCTTAGATAGGTGGTTTTCATCAAATAAAGCTTAAGGAAGTGCTTGGAATCAGTCTAGGGGGATGAGCAAAGAAATCAGTAAAAATAGAAGCAAAATAAAGTATTTTCCAAAAGGGTAGCAGGCGACCGCGTGCCAGGAGCAGGCGGCCGCGTGCCAGCAACCGGCCGCGTGGAGACAGCAGGCGACCGCGTGCGTGCAGAATTTCAGAATCTGGATTTTATTAATTCAAGTACAATTGGGCTTCTATTGCGCTGGTTCTCTTGGGCAATTATATAAACCTTATGGGAAGACGTTTTCTTCATCAAGAGAAAGGGCAAGAAGATTGAGAAGACCGTTTTAGCACGCAACAATGAAGAAGAGGAAGCATACGTTTATCTTGTGATTCTTTTAATTCGTTGTAATAGTGGATGCTAGTTTTCTTTATGCTTTGAATCTTAATATTCTTGTGACGTACTTCATTATTTATTAAGTATTTTTATTAGCCTTTTATCGTTGTATTATTATCATGCTTTCATATGAACCCATGGTGACGATGAGTTCTATTATGGGCTAATCGTGATCATGGGATCATAGTGGATTTACTATAGAATTCTTTAGTTAATTATTTAATACCTTGGTATGTGGTGATTGTATGATATCTAGTTTAGGTTGTGCTTATTCGTCTTATATGCGTCGCGAACATGTAAGATAGCCTGTTAATCTCTTGTGAAGCGACAGTGAATCTTGAGGTTTAGAATTTGCCATGCTAGCATAGGTTCATGTATTATATGCATGATTAGTGGGTAACTCTAACCGTTTTACTTGCCCTGTGTAATCATCATGAATAACTTGCGCTTAAATCGTTATGTTTGACCTGTAGACATATAGGGTCTCAACATACTCGATGCCTATTCAACTTCTATCTTAATTGTGGATGCTAGATAGAATGGTATTCGTACAACGAAAGTTGGCGTTTATCAGTTTCGTGTTGTTCGATTAATATCATCACCATTACATGCTAAGGTTAATAACAATAACTATTGAATGAAGTAGTAATGAAGTTAGGATCTCATGTGTGTTTAATATTGTTAATTCAAGTGTTTATTTCTCGTAGTAATTATTAGTTTACCAACCTTAATTGTTATTGTCTTGGCATTGAAGAATAATCATACATTGGAGAGTAAGTGTTAATTAAATATAATTAATTAGAGTCTCTGTGGGAATGAACTAGAAATCATTCTATATTACTTTCGAACGCGTATACTTGCGTGATTTATTTAGCGCATGCTTTGTGCCTAACAAGTTTTTGGCGTCGCTGCTGGGGACTCAGTGTTAATTTATTTAGTTTATGTACTTGCCATCAGTGGTTATTAGGATTCATTGATTAAGACTTGTTACTTACTGCTTCTGGTTGTGTCTCAAGTACTCTAGCGAGCGTTTATGCAAACACGTTCTCGCACTCGCAAGAGAAATCTGGATAAAGCTGAGGAAACTATTAAAGCTCTTGACTTTCCGGAGAAGATAGTTTTTGAAGATTCGGATAAAGAGAATGAAAAGAAAGAACCTAAAATAATGGGTGATCGTCTAGCTCAAGCTGATCAAGCTCTTATGGACTTTTCTCGGCCTAAAATTGATGATATTCAGTCAAGTATCATTCATCCGGCTATTCAGGCCAATACTTTTGAAATCAAGCCGGGCACTATTCAGATGGTGCAGAATTCTGTTTCTTTCGGAGGGGCTGCGACTGAAGATTTCAACATGCATATCAGGAATTTTGTCGAGATCTGTAGTACTTTCAAATATAATGGTATCACTGATGAGGCTATCAAGCTGAGGCTTTTCCCATTCTCTCTAAGGGACAAAGCTAAGGAATGATACATTCTTTACCAGCTGGGTCCATCACTACTTGGGAAGATCTTGCACAAAAGTTTCTGGTGAAGTTCTATCCAATGGCCAAAACTGCAGCTATGAGGAGTGCTCTTACTCAGTTTGTGCAGCAACCAGGAGAATCTATGTGCGAAGCTTGGGAGCGCTACAAGGAGATGTTGAGAAAGTGTCCACATCATAGGATGCCTGACTGGATGGTGATCACTGGTTTTTACAATGGTTTAGGGGTCCAATCTCGACCCATGCTCGATAAAGCTTCTGGAGGTGCCTTGTGGGCCAAAAGCTATACTGAGGCCTATAATCTCATTGAAACTATGGCTGCAAATGAGTATCAAAACCCAACTCAAAGGATGATGCTAGGGAAAGTAGCAGGTATTCTGGAAGTTGATGCAGCTACAGCTATTGCAGCACAGCTCACGACGCTGACTATGAAGGTCGATTCTTTAACCAACTATGGCATAAATCAATTATCTAGTGTTTGTGAGATTTGTGCAGGCTCTCATGCTACGGATCAGTGTTCTCTTATTTATGAATATGTTCAGTATGTGAACGATTTCCAGAAACTGCAGCAGCCTGTGCCCGCTACTTATCATCCTAATAACAGAAATCATCCCAATTTTGGCTGGAGCAATAATCAGAATGTTGTTCAGTAGTCATATCAGCAAGCTGCAAATAAACAGTTTAATCCACCTGGATTCCAACAACCTCAGCAATTTGCTCAAAGGCAACCATATCCTCAACAAGGAGGTGATGCTCCACCTTCTAGTGCTGATTTCGAGGAGTTAAAGTTGTTGTGCAAAAGTCAGGCTGTTTCTATCAAGACCTTGGAAAATCAAATTGGACAAATAGCCAATGCCTTGCTCAATCGTCAATCTGGCACACTTCCCAGCGATACTGAAGTGCCAGACAGTAAGGAATCTAAAGAGCAAGTCAAAGTTGTCACCTTAAGGTCTGGAAAAGTTGCTGATGCTGAAAAAGCAAAAGATGTTGAAGTTGAAGTTATAGATGAAGAAGGAATACAAAAGGAGAAAGAGGGGAACCAAGGAAGACTACTGTTGAACACACTCTGCCTGAGGGTAATACAGGGGAGAAACAGCTCTATCCTCCACCACCTTTTCCTAAGCGATTGCAAAAATAAAAGCTGGACAAGCAATTTGGTAAGTTTCTGGAGGTGTTCAAGAAATTTCACATCAACATACCTTTCGCTGAGGCTCTTAAGCAAATGCCTAGTTATGCAAAATTCATGAAAGGTATTCTTTCGAGGAAGCTGAAACTGGATGATCTTGATACCATTGCTCTGACAGAAGAGTACAGTGTCGTGCTGCAACAAAAGTTACCTCCAAAGCTTAAGGATCCAGGTAGCTTCACCATTCCTTGCACCATTGGAAAGTTATCATTTGACAAATGCCTTTGTAATTTGGGAGCAAGCATCAATCTGATGCTATTGTCTATCTTCAAAAAGCTGAATTTGCCTGATCCAAATCCCACCTACATGTCTCCCATCCCAGGAGAATCTTTTGAAACTTGAGACACCTCATTTTAGAAGCCTTGGTGGAAACTTGACAAACTTGATAGAACTTAACCTCAGCATGGTGAATGTAATATCCCGTAATTTTTAGAATTAGATTAATAATAGAATAATAGAATTAAAAGGATTAAAATTTGATAAGGACTAGGATTTAAAATTGAATTAGAGTTTTTGGCCTAAAATTTGGATCAGATTCTAATACGGATAATTTGTAGGTTAAGATATAGGATTTTGTATCGTTATAAATAGATCATATTCGTCTTCCTCGTTTTTATTCATAAAATTCGTAGGGCTCTTCTCAGCATAAATCAGCAGTCTTGTAAAATTCGTAGAAAATTCATCGTAAGTCAGAATTCAGTGATTCTGGACTTTTCGGAGAAGTCTTTTCGTTCTCTACAACTTTCGTGTTTTTGTATCTCAAGAAAACATCGTTTAGATGGTCAAAAATGCTATATTCAGATCTGGTCAGGCTTTGAGGTAAGTACTTTTGACTTACTTTTAATTTTCAAAAAAGATATTTCAATTCTGTTTTTAATTTTGTATAAGATATAAGAACTTTGATTTCGAAATTATAAGATATAAGTATTTGTGAATTTTAGAACCCAGTCTCTACGTTTCGAACCCGTTCGTAATTTACGCTATAGTTCCGGAACTAGCCTTAGATACCCTTAGTAGGCGCACCAGTGTGCAACTTTAGATACCTATTAAAGGCGCGTAATTATTGAACTTTAGATACCTATTTGCCTGATCCAAATCCCAACTTTAGATATAATTTGCCTGATCTCAAGAATGATGAGGGAAAGCTCAAACCATCTATTGAGGAAGCACCTACTTTGGAGCTTAAACCACTGCCTGAACACTTGAGGTATGCTTTTTTAGGTGATGCATCTACTTTGCCTGTTATTATTGCATCTGACCTTTTAGGTAGTGATGAGGACAAGCTTATGAGGATTCTGAGAGAATTCAAATCGGCCATCGGATGGACTATAAAAGATATAAAAGGGATCATCCCTTCGTACTGCATGCATAAAATTCTGCTGGAGGAAGGTAGCAAGCCGAATGTTGAGCAAAAGCGAAGGCTTAATCCTAACATGAAAGAAGTGGTGAAGAAAGAAATTCTAAAATGGCTGGATGCATGAATTATATATCCTATTTCTGACAGTTCTTGGGTGAGCCCCGTGCAATGTGTACCTAAGAAAGGAGGTATTATTGTGGTAGCAAATGAGAAGAACGAGATCATCCCCACTCGAAAAGTCACAGGATGGAGGGTATGCATGGACTACAAGAAGTTGAATAAAGCCACGAGGAAGGATCACTTCCCTCTTCCATTCATTGATCAGATGCTTGACAGGTTGGTTGGTCATGAGTATTATTGTCTTCTGGATGGCTATTCAGGCTACAATCAGATTTGCATTGCACCAGAAGATCAAGAGAAGACTACTTTCACTTGTCCATTTGGCACGTTTGCTTTTCGCAGAGTTTCTTTTGGCTTATGTGGTGCACCTGCCACTTTTCAGAGATGCATGATGGCCATATTCTCTGATATGATTGGAAATAATGTCGAAGTGTTCATGGACGACTTCTCTGTCTTTGGACATTCGTATGATGAATGCTTGAATAATCTCCGTTTGGTGCTCAAAAGGTGTGTTGAGACCAATCTGGTGCTTAATTGAGAAAAATGTCACTTTATGGTGCAACAAGGCATCATTTTTGGGCATAAGGTCTCTAGTAAATGTCTTGAGGTGGATAAAGCCAAGGTGGCCGTCAATAAAAATCTTCTGCCACCTGTTTCTGTGAAAGGAATCAGTAGCTTTCTTGGTCATGCAGGTTTTTATCGTTGTTTCATCATGGACTTCTCTAAGATATCGAAGACGTTATGCAACTTGCTCGAGAAAGATGTGCCTTTAAAATTTGATGATGAATGCTTGGCAGCATTCGAGACTCTCAAGAAGAGTTTAATCACCGCATTAGTTATTACGGCACCTGATTGGAGAGAACCTTTTGAGATGATGTGTGATGCAAGTGATTATGCAGTGGGAGCAGTTCTTAGGCGGCGAAAGACTAATATCTTTCATGTGGTATACTATGCTAGTAAGACGCTAAATGGAGCCCAACTGAACTACACCACTACTGAGAAGGAGCTATTGGCTATAGTTTTTGGTTTCAAAAAATTTTGATCTTATCTACTTGGGACAAAGGTGACAGTGTTCAGTGATCACGCTGCCATCCGCTATCTGGTCTCAAAGAAGGATTCGAAGCCTAGACTCATTCGTTGGGTTCGCTTACTACAGGAATTCGAGTTAGAGATCAAGGATCGAAAAGGTACTGAAAATCAAGTAGCTGACCATCTCTCTAGATTGGAGAATCCCGATTCTACTTCACATGATAAGACATTGATCAACGAATCTTTTCCGGATGATCAGTTGTTCGCAATTTAAGAGGAAGAGCCATGGTTCGCAGACATTGTGAACTATCTTGTTAGAAATATAATGCCTCCTAATATGAATGTGGCTCAAAAGAAGAAGTTTCCTGCATGAGATGAAGTGGTACATATGGGATGAACCATATTTGTTTAGACAAGGAGCTGACCAGATCATCAGGAGATGTATCCCATTCTGTGAGACGGAGGGCATATTACGAGACTTTCATTCCACAGTTTATGGTGGACATTATGGTGGTGAAAAGACAGCAGCTTGTATTCTTCAAGCAGGTTTTTTCTGGTCTATGTTGTTTAAGGATGCACATCAGTTCGTTTTAAGGTGTGATCGTTGCCAAAGAGTTGGGAATCTTTCCAGAAAGAATGAGATGCCTTTAAATGTTTTACTTGAAGTTGAGGTCTTCGAAGTTTGGGGAATCGATTTCATGGGACCATTTATCTAGTCCTGCAATAATCAGTACTTCTTGCTGCAGTCGATTATGTCTCGAAATGGGTAGAAGTCAAAGCTCTACCGACTAATGATGCAAAGGTAGTGTTGAATTTTCTTCATAAGCAGATATTCACAAGGTTTGGAATGCCACGAGTTATCATAAGTGACGAAGGGTCGCATTTCTGCAATCGTAAGTTCACTTCTATGATGCAACGCTATAATGTGAATCATCGCATTGCTATTGTCTATCATCCGCAAACTAATGGTCAAGCTGAAGTGTCTAATAGAGAGATCAAGCGCATTCTTGAGAAAGTCGTTTGTCCGTCAAGGAAATATTGGTCTTTGAAGCTCGATGAAGCTATTTGGGCTTATAGAACAGCATACAAGACTCCACTTAGGATGTCCCCGTTTCAACTTGTCTATGGTAAGGGATGTCATTTACTTGCGGAGCTTGAGCATAAGGCTTATTGGGCATCGAAGAAGTTAAACCTGGATCTAGATGCAGCTGGGAAGAAGCGAATGCTTCAGTTAAATAAACTTGATGAATTTCGACTTCAAGCGTACAAAAACAACAAAATGTACAAGGAAAAGGTAAAAAGGTGGCATGACAGGAAGCTATCGCCTAAGTCATTCGTGTCGGGGTAACAAGTTCTTCTATTCAACTCTCGTCTCCGACTTTTTCCTGGAAAGTTGAAATCAAGGTGGTCTGGACCATTTATCGTCAAAACTGTGTTTCCAGATGGAGCAGTGGAGATTTTTGAGAACGATCCGGGCGAAGCATTCAAAGTAAATGGTCATATATTGAAGCACTATTATGGGGATACGGCAAACCGTGAAGTGGTTAGTGCCGTTTTATTGTCAACTTGATCGCATAACTCCACGTCAAGCTAATGACGTAAAAGAAGCACTTCTTGGGAGGCAACCCAAGATACGAGACCATAGGACACCTTAGAATATAGTACTTTATCCAAAAACCCAAAAAAAATCAGAAAAAAAGTTGCAGAAAAAAAAAATCCAGAAGCCTAGCAGGCGCCCGCGTGCTAGGAGCGCGCGACCGCGTGCCAGCATGCGCCCGCGTGCTGGTTCTAGGCGACCGCGTGCGTCCCTGACTATTGAAAATTTTTTTTTCAGCCTTAAAAAACAAAATAAAAAAAGAATCACAAAAAAATATAACCCATTAACCCACGATTTCCCCCCATACCTTGCCACAATCCCCACACCTAATCAAATTATAACCATAATTTTGCCCTATAAATACATACAACCTCTCCATACACATCCCACACACTTTCACTCTACAAAATCTCTCCTACACACCAAACACAAACTCTCCAACTCTTATTCTCAGTTCTCATGGCCCCAAAGAGATCATGAACTGTGGGTAGCAGCAACACCAATCCGACTGCTACTGATTCTTCGAGGAATACTGCTATAAGGCCCCGATTGTTGGATGGGGCTGCTGAAGAAGAGTACACCAAGCTTCCGACTAAGCCTATTATGAGGGAGAGGGGGTTCTTGCCATCAGGGAGGGATGGTGAGTTGCTATCGATGATTGCTGAGAAGGGATGGATTACATTCTGCGAGTCACCTGAGGCGGTTCTAATGAGTATCGTTCGCGAGTTCTATGCGAATGCCAAGGCCGACAAGAATGGGTTTTCTGTTGTTCGTGGGCTTACTGTTGATTATCAGCCTGAGGCGATTCGCCTGGTGATTGGACAACGATAAAGGAAACCACAACAGGAACATTGCAATGCAAAGGCCCCTGAGGATTTTGATTTGGACTTGATTATTGCTACTCTCTGTCAGCCGGGCACAGTGTGGAAGTTCAAAAGGGGATCCAATGATTATCATAGTTTCCCTACTGTCGCAATGAACATGTATGCCCGTGTTTGGAATGCGCTTATATGTTCTAATATTCTTCCTTCTTTGTATGCACATGAGGTTATAGTGGAGAGGGCGAGGTTGTTATGGGGAATTCTGAATGATGAATATTATGTGGACCTTGGTGAGTACATCTACCAAGGGATTTTAAAGTTTTTGAGGGGGAAATCACAATACTTTATCCCATATGCCTCTATTGTCACGAAGCTTTGCAAGGTAGTTGGAGTCCAGTGGCCTTCTTATGAGCAGTTGCAGATGCCGGCCTCTCCTATTGATTCATCGACTTTGAATGCAATTCAGGAGTGGACGGGTGGAGAGCCCGAGTCACATGGTTTGGGGTATCACCTTCCAGGAGGTGTTCCAGGAGGTGGTGCTACCATGGCTAGGCCCAGTCAGGCTCAGGGAGAGGCAGGCTCTTCGAGAGCTCAGGGAGAGATGGTTAGGGATTGGCTGATGTCCAGTACAGGAGGCTTTTAAGGAGGATGGTTGCGATGTATAAGTCACAGAGTCGGTTTATGGAGGAGCTCACCCAGGCACTTGGGACTGCATTTAGAGGCCTTGGAGCTAAAATCCAGTGGCCGATTTTTGGTGAGGATTTTGCTTATCCACCTCCTGACACTCCACCCTCTGAGGGTGATGATGATGATTCATCTGAGTAGGTATACCCTATGTTCCTTTCTATTACCTTCACTGGGGACAGTGAAGATTTTAAGTTTGGGGTATTAGTTAAGGAATATATTTGTGTGTGTGTCATGTAGTTGCATTTTCATGTTAGTTTAGTTTATATAGTTGCAGATTTTTGCCATATAGTTTTTTTAAGGATTTATAGCTTTATTTATCATGTCATATAGCTCATGCATACCATGATCCCTTTGTGTTGCTTTACCGATTAATATGTGATATTGATGCGAGTGTAGTGATAGCGTTAGTGTGATGTTGAATCTTGTTAGGTTGACATGCATGCTAGAAACACTTTTAATTTCACTAAGCCTTAGAGTATGCTTAAGGACTAGATTGTTGTCATGGTTTGATGGTTTTTGAGGTTAATCTATTGCTTATACTTAGAATGCATGCTAGGCTCTTAATGATAAAAGACATGAAAAGATAAAAATTGGAAAAAAAATTGGAATTCATTGCTAGTTGTGGCTAGGCGTCAAATGGCTAGTAGCCGGCTCGTATTGTATACGAGTAGTCTAGGGTTGAGCAAGATGGAGCGAAACGCACTTGCTCGGAAATTGAAAAAAAAAGAAAAAAAAGAAAAAAAATATGGTTTAATGCACAATTGATCACGAGTGGGCTCTTTGGTATTTGAGTTATTAAGTTCTTAGGGGACTTTGTGCCTAGTGACCCTATGTTTTTATAGTCTGGGATCCGCTAACCCAACGCTCGCTAAATGGGTACCATTGCATAAGTCTTTTGTGGACCTCACTCATTGCACGATCAAATAAGCATTTGTTTTATGTATTGAATAAAAGCATGATTCCGTAATAACTCCAATAATCTTGAAGTGTTATAAGTCATTTTGTGTCTAGAATATATTCTTCGTATAAGCTTGTGATTGCCTTGAGGATAATTAAGTTATGGTGATTGATCTAGTTTCGAAGCATATCTGTTAAGCATTTGCACACACCACGTTTCTATTTGTATGTTAGCTTGCGTGATTTGATTGATCTTTAGTCGCCTAATTGCATTTGTTGATATGTCTTGTGTTGGTTGGTTTAGTCATCGCGAGGGGATCGCTGCAGTCATATAAGTTGAATTCATGCATGTTTTATTCTAAGTTTGAGTCTGTGATGCTTGAGGACAAGCATCGATTAAAGTTTGGGGGTGTGATAAGTTGCATTTTATACCACTTAGAGCGTCGCATAACGGATTGAATTGGTGTCTTGAACTCAAGTATTTTGTGTATTTGACGCATTTTCTAGTGTTTTTGCATTTCAGGGTATAACTTGCTTAGATAGGTGGTTTTTATCAAACAAAGCTTAAGGAAGTGCTTGGAATCAGTCTAGGGGTGATGAGCAAAGAAATCGGTAAAAATAGAAGCAAAATAAAGTATTTTCCAGAAGGGTAGAAGGCGACCGCGCGCTAAGAGCAGGCGGCCGCGTGCCAGCAAGCGGCCGCGTGGAGACAGCAGGCGACCGCGTGCGTGCGGAATTTCAGAATCTGGATTTTATTAATTCAAGTACAATCGGGCTTCTATTGGCGCTGGTTCTCTTGGGCTATTATATAAACCTTATGGGAAGACGTTTTCTTCATCAAGAGCAAGGGCGAAAAGATTGAGAAGACCATTTTAGCACGCAACAACAAAGAAGAGGAAGCATACATTTATCTTGTAATTCTTTTAATTTATTGTAATAACGAAGAAGATTGATTAAGACTTGTTACTTACTGCTTTCAGTTGTGTTTCAGGTACTCTAGCGAGCGTTTATGCAGACACGTTCTCGCACTCGCAAGAGAAATCTGGATAAAGCTGAGGAAATAGATAAAGCTCTTGCATTTCCGGAGAAGATAGTTTTTGAAGATTCAGATAAAGAGAGTGAAAAGAAAGAACCTGAAACAATGGGTGATCGTCTAGCTCAAGCTAATCAAGCTCTTATGGACTTTTCTCGGCCTAAAATTGATGACATTTAGTCAAACATCATTCATCCGGCTATTCAGGCCAATACTTTTGAAATCAAGCCGGGCACTATTCAGATGGTGCAGAATTCTGTTTCTTTCGGAGGGGCTGTGACTGAAGATCCCAACATGCATATTAAGAAATTTGTCGAGATCTGTAGTACTTTCAAATATAATGGTGTCACTGATGAGGCTATCAAGCTGAGGCTTTTCCCATTCTCTCTGAGGGACAAAGCTAAGGACTGGTTACATTCTTTACCAGCTGGGGTCCATCACTACTTGGGAAGATCTTGCGTAAAAGTTTCTGGTGAAGTTCTATCCAATGGCCAAAACTACAGCTATGAGGAGTGCTCTTACTTAGTTTACGCAGCAACCAGGAGAATCTATGTGCGAAGCTTGGGAGCGCTACAAGGAGATGTTGAGAAAGTGTCCACATCATGGGATGCCGGACTGGATGGTGATCACTGGTTTCTACAATGGTTTGGGGGTCCAATCTCGACCCATGCTCGATTGTAATAACCCCAATTTTTGGGAAATTTTTGAAACCCTTATGAATAGTGTTTTTGCTGAATGAGAAAACATTTCATGCCACGCTATGTAGGGGTTCTGTTATTGATCTTATGGAATATTATTAGTACTCTATGTGGTATATAAGTGTATGTAAAGATCGTCAGAATCCAATTCTGAACACTTTGGTTTTTCCCGGAAATCCACTAGATACGGAGAGAATTGAGTATAAGGTAACAGGATAAAAAGGATTTAAATTAAAGGATTATAAGAGAGGATCATAAAAGGAATACAATATATTGAGAAAGGTTAAGGGAACCTAAGTAATAAGATCCCGGGTATGATCCCTCAAACGATAAACGAGAACGAAAGATAAGCGAACCGTAAAACAAATAAGTGACCAAGAGACAAGCTTATACAAGAAGCCAGGGATTGTGACATCATCAAACCACAAGGTGTGGACAAGTGGGAGCATTATGACATGTGCAAGGTGACATAGGCATGACAAGAAAGGAAGGAGATGTGGTGACTTTTTAACCACACAAAACCAAGGGCAACTAGGTAATTCACTAAAACAAACAACAAAAATCAACCAACCAAAAGCAAATCAAGCCAAAACACAAAATTCTCTCTTCTTCTTCTTCATGCTCTCGGGTGGTTTTCTTAAAAAATGAAAGTCCAAGCTCCTCCACTTACTATTTAGCAAGGTAATTATCTAAGCTTCCCCATAGATAGTTACATACTTCCTATAAGTTTAAGCTTCTAATTCCAAGCCAATCTTTTTCTATAAATCATGAAAGAAGATGGTGAATAGTGTTTTCAAGAACTAAAATTTGTGTTCTTGAAGTTTTGTTTAGATTAAGCTTGGATAAGGGCTTTAAAGGTGATTCCAAGCCATTCTCTTGATTCTCCACTCTCCAAGGAAGGTATAAACTTCAAACCCTAGCTTTAGTTTTGAGTAAGTAGGATTGAATGTGTTTGATATAGCATATGTGAAGCATGATGCTTGATTGGTTGAAGTTTGGTTGAGTTTGTAGAGATTAGTTGGTTTTGTTGCATTGTTGGAGTTGTAAATCTTGGTAATTAGTTAAAGAACCTAAGTAAAGCTTTTAGTTCATGTGAGGAATAAGTATAAATGGTTAATGTGGATTTGTTGGGGCTGTTATGATGTGGTTTGGAGGGATATTGGTTGTATGATGGATTTGGGGTTGATTTGTGGTTGGTATTGAATGGTTTAAAATTTGGGAAATCGCGTAAACATAGCCGTCGTAACGTCCGATTTTCTGTAGACTGTTTTTGTGCATAACATTAGGACCCGAGAACCCCCTGCTAGATTATGACCACTGACATGTTTAGATAGCTCATGTTACGAGCTTCGTTTTGATATGTAGTTCGTTCGATTCCGATGCACGGTTTAGGAGAAACGACCGTTTCAAATAACGGCGTTTCGCGAACGAAACTTTTCCCCTCACCTTACTTTGAAACAAAGGTTAAAGACCATAAAGGGTTAATTAATGTATGAAACATTTATGGTAAGTGTGTTAGGCAGTTGGTAAGACACTCGCGAAGGAATCGCTTTAAAACTCGTAAAGGTTAAATTATTAAAAATGGTGGAGCCGAGGGTACCCGAGTGACTTAAGCGAATCAGTGAGCGCAAAACAAGCGTTAGAGTCTAAGTTAGTTAAAGTATAGATTTACAAGTAATTTTGGTTTAATTCCAACTTACTTGTTGTTTATAGGTTACCAGACTCGTCCCGAGCCTTTTATCACCCCAAGTCGCTCAGGCAAGTATTCTATCCGTTATACTGTTGTTGTGATGTATACATTTGTATATGCATGATCTTGCGATAAATGCATATTGGTTATTTAGCAAATTCTTGCGATATATTGTAGCATGTGATATGGTATATATGCATGCCTGTTTCATATTCTTGAAATATATATCTGTTGGTTCAGTTGATAATACCTATGCTAGAGGATAGCGGTAATTTGCATATACCCTTGGTATAGGGACCCAAAGGTGAAAATATTTTCTAAAACCGGGAGTCGAGGATCCCGAGTAGATTTCGTATATATGGATATGGATATATATATATATATATATATATATATATATATTTATATATATATATGGTTATAGTTTTCTAAACTATTAATCGAATAAGGGTTATTCGATAACTTTATATTAAATATTGAATATTATTTCGAATATTATTCGAGGGCTTATGACTCCTTTATATTAAATGAATATTATTTGAATATTCATTTGAGGATCTATGACTCCGATTATTTGCTGAGATATATTCTTTATTTTATTAAAGAATAAGGTGTCAATAATCAAACTTATTTTCGATTATTCAAATAAAGATAATACTTTCATATAAGTATATCTTTGGTTATTTAATACTCGTTTCAAGTATAAGTTTTAATACTTCTACTTCAATTATTTTTATAAAGATTATTCTTTATGGGAATATTATTTAATTAATAATATTCAGTCATTTTCTAAATATTCTGGGGACTGATTTACTTCATTAAATCAGCTTTACTCCAAACACTCTATAAAGTGTTTTCGAGTCTTCAAAATGATTTTTAAAAGTTAGAGCGGATCCCAAAACTCATTTTTTTATATTTAAGATCTTCCTTTTTAAGGGGATTTAAATACTCGCTTAAAACCTGAGGGATCCGGCTCTGTGGTGTATTTTATATTCGCAACAAGGTTGCAGTTTTGGTAAATGAATTGATTACTTACCCAACGTTCGGGAAGTAAGTCCATCTATTGAGTCGGCATAAGCAACATGGGCTCAGTGGGCGTCCATGATAGTGTAAGTGGCTCAGTGGGAGTCCATCAAATGCATAAGTGGCTGAGTGGCAGTCCAGCATAGGTCCTAATGCGGCCAGGGTGATGACCAGTGGGGAATTCGTCCATCTACTAGTAGAAAAGGTTACTAATGGGTATCTTTGCCTGATCAGCAAGATATCTGGTTTATGCCAAAATTCTTTTCCTTTCCAAAATTCATTAGATGTTTCAAACTCTGTTCATACTTTACATAACAGAGGTTCCAGGAAATGTTTAAGAGATATATATATATATATGTGGATATATATATATCGGGACTAAATAAAGTATCTCGTAACTTTATTTCATTCAATAATATTTCAAAGATTGAATCTATTCAAATCTTGTCTTGTAGTCTCATCTATGTGATGAACTTTTGAAACTGATTATAACTTGAACGGTGGTAGTTCAAGTAGTATTGGGAAAGATATAAGTATATTGGGGTATTTGGTAACCTCATCTTTTAAACTTATATCTAATTAATAATTGTCTTATGAATGACAAAGATTTTCAGAAAAACGTTGAGACAAGGTTAGATATATGAGATCACCTTGCAACGATATTTTTTTTTCAGTTATACACTGGGATTTTGTGTATATTATGCATGGAAGAGGACTTCCAATATTTTGAAAAGTATATATGTATATATACTGAATATTTTGCGACTTCATCGCATTAAGATATCAAACTTGGTTCATTTCTTTTGACCAAGACTTTCATGAGTACTATGAGAAGGCTCATATACTAGTAAGTATATACTAGTAATTATCTTACTCACGATAAAAGATTCTAGTAAGTATCCATTTAGATACTTATATTATTGTTATCACTATATATTATCTTGCGAGCTGTAAGGCTCACTCTTGCTTTATTTCTTCATCACACAACAACAGTTAGGAAAGATGGCCAGACTCCAGCAGACCCAGCGCAAGCACGTGGGAAGCGTCCCGCGTCTTCCCGATGATGTTGTGGCTGCTATAGCTGCAGAGGTAGATCTATTGGTAGATCAGGCATTCTATTTTTGAGAATCAATTATGTATAATTATAACTTGTGGCAGATAATGGCAATTAACTGTAAATTATCAAGTAATCATTTTGGGTTGTAATAAATTTAAATTGTGGATTCAAAGACTTGTACTTATTTCAATTTCATCTCTGAGACTATAACGGGTTGTGGTGTGTGTTAGTGTGGGGTCACAGCATAAGGTTATTATTATTAATTAAGTGAAGTGATATTGTGGAAAGAAAGACCGTGACGACCTGGATCCCCGACCCCGGATCTGGGGGTGTTACAGAAATGGTATCAGAGCCAAGCGTTATAAACCTCAGAGATGATGGGACGTTAAGATAATAAGTTCACTAAGATAATAAGAACTCTTGCCAAGTTCATAGTCGGGCTACCTAACGTAGTACTGATAGTTAAAACCCTTATGGGAACCCTTATAAATATCGTGATAGGAGCGTAGTTCGTTATCGTATATGGTAGCGGGACTCCGAACCCTGAGGTTGAGGAGCAACAGCGCGATGATGTTTTATTACTAATTGGAGATCGGATTGTGGGTCCGATAGAGTGTCCTAATGCAGGACCGGATGATGTTGATATTGAGGATGTAGCGGTTGAGGATGTTGTCCTAGAAGGGATAGTTGTTGAGGAGGATCCCATAGAGGATCCTGACAAGATTGGATAAAGGACCACTGATGAATTGATGACCATGGTTAGGTCGACTACCAGAGGTAGGATTGGCCGGTCACTACCGGAGGTTCGTTCAAGTTGTAAAGATAGTAACCCCTTTGACGCGGCTTACTCGTAAGACTGAGAAGTTCGAATGGACAGAGAAATGTGAGAACAGCTTTCAAGAACTGAAGCAAAGGTTGGTGACGGCCCCTATGTTGGCGTTGCCGGACGGAAAAGGAGATTTTGTGATATATAGTGACGCGTCGCACAAAGGGTTAGGATGTGTGCTTATGCAGCACGGTAAAGTTATTGCGTATGCGTCAAGACAACTGAAGGAATACGAGGTTAGATATCCTACTCATGACCTTGAGCTCGCGGTAATAGTATTTGCTTTAAAAATTTGGAGGCACTACTTGTATGGAGAGAAGTTCGAGATTTTCACAGACCATAAGAGCCTCAAGTACATATTTACGCAGAAAGAGCTCAACATGCGCCAGAGGAGATGGTTAGAACTAATCAAGGACTACGATTGTGAGATTCTCTATCATTCGGGGAAAGCCAATATGGTGGCTGATGCCCTTAGTAAAAAGGAGAGACTCAAGATGATAATGTCTTTTGGAGAGTTTATAAGAGATTTTGAGAAAATGGAAATAGAAGTGAAGGTAACCGGAGCCGGTACCGAAAAGCTGTTTGAGATTGCAATACAGCCCGAATTATTGAAAAAGATCATATCGTGCCAGAAAAAAAATTATGAATGAAGGCAGAGAGCCAACAATTAGATAAAAGATTAATATCGAGAAAGATGATAAGGGAATAATGAGGTATTCCTATAGAATTTGGGTTCCGAAAGTTCAAGAGCGTAAGGATGAGAACTTAGATGAGAGCCATAGTTTGAGGAATAAGATTTAGAGCAAACCCTGAACGTGATAGTCAGGGAGGTCGCCATCAAGATAGAAGGAACCCATGACATAATGGAGTGGAAAATGAGGAATTTAAATTAAAAGATGACCCCAATTATGGGGAGTAGGATGAAACATTTCATACTAAGGAAACAGAAAGTCGAGTAAGGAAAGGAGACCCGAGACGGTACTCCTATATGGCAATTCATGGACCTGTCTAAAAAGAACTTAGACTATTATCCCCAACCACCACCTTGAGGAAACAATGTGGTGTGAAATTCTTTCAGGACCTTTAAGTCGCTAAGCTCTCAGAGTTCCATGGAACAAGCTGACCCAGCCAAGGCAAGAGCCTGGCTAAAGGAAATATAGGAATCATTTGAGATTCTAAATGATTGACGAATCTCAAAAGGACTGTTTTTGTCACTTACCCTCCTAAGAGAGAGACCACCCGCTGGTGAAAGACCAAGGAAGGCACGGAGCCAGAGGTTAGAATAAACCGATTTAAGTCCAGTCAATTGTTTTCGGGAAAGTAATTCCCAAAGATAAGGAGATAGTGTAAAAGCTTTAGAGCCAGAACAAAGGCAGACAAGTATGATAAATTATGAATCTAAGTTGTAAAAGTTGTCAAGATTCGTTCTGAGGACACGAATCCAGAATGACGGGATGTTTGAAATCAATGCTTATATTGTGATTGGTTTGTGAAATAATGATAAGAGAAAGGAAAATAAAAAGAAACTGAAGTGGAAAGGAATATAAAGGCAATAGAGTTTGAGGAATGATAAGGGAGTTGGGTATGAGGAAACCCTAAAGACTCATAGCAATAGAAATAGAAAAGTATGTAATTGTCAGGATGATGATGATCCACCATGAGTTAAAATTGATGGTTGAAGGCATAAGAGATACATATATTGTACCCCCTTTAAGTTGGGAGGATTCGAGGAAACCTTGAGATAGTTCGAAGGATAAATATCGAGACACGGATAGACTGAAGAGACAAGAAAGTAAGAAATCAGGAAAAAAATTGGATGAAGGAAGTGACCTTCAATAATGTGAAATGTAAGACCAGTGGCCCGATACCCAGAAAGGGAGACGCCAGGTATGAGAGATATCCCAACATTGAGATGACTGTTGAGATAAACAACAAAAGTAAATAAGGAATTATTAAAAAGAGGTTCACGTTGAACATGACCAATATCTTCCAGAACATCCATGTTATCATTACCAAATCAGGAAAGAAAAGCGGATGACCATTGTTATCTTTTAGAGGCCATATGGATTGACCTCAATTTGAATAAGGATGCTATTATGAAGTTAGGTATAGACTATCGAGGTGGGAATGATGAATAAGATAATCTATCAAGGATATATGACTTGATTTATCCATGGAAGGATGCATGTACCTTTTTAAAGGTGGAATTAAGAATAGAACATCGGTAACTTAAAACAAATCCTAGGGGAATGCATAAAGGTTGGCATTTCACCCTTAATAGGGATAGTATGAGTTTTGACAGTATGAATTGGAAAGGATTAAGGTAATAATAACCTTTAAGGATCAGTGGAGAAATTTTTCAGAAGTATATAGACAATGGTTCTAGTATTAGTAAATGGTATTTTGATATGCCCTGTATATAGGGAATACAGGAGGAACGATTGAAAGATAACCTTAGCGGTTTTACAAGGAGAAAGGAAATATTCGAAATTCTCAAGAATAAAAATGTTGATAAAGGAAATATGACATGATTATAATGATGCCAAGGGAGGCACGTGTTAAACCACGAGAAGGTATGGATCGAACCAATAATGGTCGAAATTGTTCAGGGCAATTAGGACTTAAGATAAAAGATGTTCTAATTATGATTGAGAGTCAGTCATGACAGTGATTAACCTCTAAAGACTGAGGCAATAACTTATGGAAAAATGGTGATTTTTTTTTTACTCATCAGATTTTAAGGAAAACATCTTCACATAAGCTGTGATTGAAATAAGGTGGAAAATTTATTTGGAGGTGGTTAAAATGACATTGACTGTAAGGAAATTTTACTATCAGGAAAGGCCAAAGAGGTGGCCGACACTTTAAAGGTAAGAGGATAATTATAGGCGCGTGTGCCAAAAGAATACAGTAATGATGGTTAAAAATTTGAAGGTTGAATTATGGTTTGGAAGATTGACATTCTTTCTGATGACTGTGCAATACCCAACCGTAATAGTAGTTGGTAAAGGTTTAATTCGTGTAATCGCCATGAGCGGGCTATCTATCTTAGGAGGTACTATCTTGAGAATAATCCAGGACCATGTTTCAAAAAGGACTAAACGAACCTTTGAGTTAAGTCTTCTATTTAAGGCATATGACTAAGAATGGTATTAACTTGCTATCGTTGCTTTGATTGAAACTCTTCTGCAATTTTATCTACTTCATGTCATGAAGGTACGTCAGAGTTTGGAGTGTTCTTCATGAATTGTGATTGGTGGTTATGTTAACTCCTTAGGAGAATTAGATACGACATGTATGGACTCTGTATGGTTAGCTATTAAGACTTCAGGGAAAATGAATGACTACAGTGGGTCAGTGGTGGACCATAGTAAGGCAGCAATGATTCTGCGAGTAGTGAGCTGATTACAACCATGAGAGTTGTATTGGAATGGGTGTTGAGATTGAGTACCACTAATCGGGTCGTGGTAGTGTATAAGTTATCATTGATAGACTAATTAAGTAGAGTATCTACCTGGTGAATTATTATTCTTTCTTATCAATAGAGAGTCGTATTATTATACGAGGAAGGTTGCAGTGCAAGCATAGAATTCTAGTAGCGATGATGTATAGAATGAGATCCCAGATTCGATTTTCGATGTCGAGGGAGTTTCAAAGGTAATTGTGTATAAGCTCGAGGAAGGGCATGGGTCCATAGAATGATGGACGGGATAGCGAAAATATTTAGGCACGTGAAATACGATGCTATAATACTTGATGTTGATATAAATACATATATGTTTTGTTCTCCTATGACAAACCTCTATAGTTCAGAGGTAGATTCCAAGCCAGATATTTTATGGCAATATTTTTTACATATATATACAATTCTCTTCAGTTCGCTCTTTTCTCTTCTTTTCATTTCATGTAAGCTGAGAAGAACAACCCTTCCAGAAAGGGGAGGTATTGCCGAATGACTATCTATCTGTGTGATAGAAGCCTAGTAGGATACCAGCTATTGTTTAATTGCTTGTCAAGTACTAAAGGCTGGCCACCTTCTGTACTAACTATGCGATATAACAAGTGTTCATGATCATAGTGATCTCTCAACAAATTCCTTTACTTCTATTTGATTGATCAAATTTTGGAAAATAGAAACAGCTGAAAAAGGAGTAATAAAGTGGTGGTAGTATGCGGAATGGGAACACATTCGTGATACTAAGGTTGACGTGGTTATTAAAAGGTTATAGAACGCTAACGAGCAAAAGTATAACCAGTATAATATTAGGAACGGAAGGTAGTAGCGATTACGAACTGGAAAAGAATGGGTATTGAGAAGCAGAAGCTCTAATGCTAAAAGCAATAATGAGAGTCTGTGCAATAGACTTGAAAGAATTTGGAATGATCACTTAATTCGGGTTGAGTTTTCTTACGACAATAGATCATATGTCATTATCGAGATGTCGCCTTATGAGATCCTTGAGGGAAGATAATGTCGATCTCCCTTATGTTAGGATGAAGTTGTAGAGCGCAAGATGCTCGGACCCGCAGTAGTCCAAAGGACCAAGGATATGATAGATCTAATCGGAGGACGGCTGGTAGTAGCCCAAGATGGACATGATAAGTATGTTGATTTGACACAAAAGGATAAAGAGTATGAAATAGGGGACCTAGTAATGTTATAGGTATCCCTTGGAAAGGATTGATGAGGTTCGGAAAGAAAGGAAAGCTAAGTCTACAATTTGTTGGACCCTTGGATATATTAAGACGTTTGGGAAGTTAGCATATGAGCTAGCCCTAACCCCGAACATGTAGCAGGTCGTAACGTGTTTCACGTATCAATGTTAAGGAAGTGTAATTCAGATGCCAGATAAATAGGGGCATATGAGCGCATAGATATGCAACCCGACGTAACCTATATGGAGCAACCAGGAAGGGTTATAGAGTGAAAAGGAACAAGTGCTTAGGAGAAGGATTATCAAACTAGGCAGAGTTTGGTGGTAGAACCACAATGTGGGAAAATTGACTTGAGAGTTAGAAAGTGCAATACTAAGAAAGTATCCCTATTCATTTCTATCTGATTCCGGGACGGAATCCTTTTAAGGAGGGGAGACTGTAATAACCCCAATTTTTGGGAAATTTTTGAAACCCTTATGAATAGTGTTTTTGCTGAATGAGAAAACTTTTCATGCCACGCTATGTAGGGGTTCTGTTATTGATCTTATGGAATATTATTAGTACTCTATGTGGTATATAAGTGTATGTAAAGATCGTCAGAATCCAATTCTGAACACTTTGGTTTTTCCCGGAAATCCACTAGATACGGAGAGAATTGAGTATAAGGTAACAGGATAAAAAGGATTTAAATTAAAGGATTATAAGAGAGGATCATAAAAGGAATACAATATATTGAGAAAGGTTAAGGGAACCTAAGTAATAAGATCCCGGGTATGATCCCTCAAACGATAAACGAGAACGAAAGATAAGCGAACCGTAAAACAAATAAGTGACCAAGAGACAAGCTTATACAAGAAGCCAGGGATTGTGACATCATCAAACCACAAGGTGTGGACAAGTGGGAGCATTATGACATGTGCAAGGTGACATAGGCATGACAAGAAAGGAAGGAGATGTGGTGACTTTTTAACCACACAAAACCAAGGGCAACTAGGTAATTCACTAAAACAAACAACAAAAATCAACCAACCAAAAGCAAATCAAGCCAAAACACAAAATTCTCTCTTCTTCTTCTTCATGCTCTCGGGTGGTTTTCTTAAAAAATGAAAGTCCAAGCTCCTCCACTTACTATTTAGCAAGGTAATTATCTAAGCTTCCCCATAGATAGTTACATACTTCCTATAAGTTTAAGCTTCTAATTCCAAGCCAATCTTTTTCTATAAATCATGAAAGAAGATGGTGAATAGTGTTTTCAAGAACTAAAATTTGTGTTCTTGAAGTTTTGTTTAGATTAAGCTTGGATAAGGGCTTTAAAGGTGATTCCAAGCCATTCTCTTGATTCTCCACTCTCCAAGGAAGGTATAAACTTCAAACCCTAGCTTTAGTTTTGAGTAAGTAGGATTGAATGTGTTTGATATAGCATATGTGAAGCATGATGCTTGATTGGTTGAAGTTTGGTTGAGTTTGTAGAGATTAGTTGGTTTTGTTGCATTGTTGGAGTTGTAAATCTTGGTAATTAGTTAAAGAACCTAAGTAAAGCTTTTAGTTCATGTGAGGAATAAGTATAAATGGTTAATGTGGATTTGTTGGGGCTGTTATGATGTGGTTTGGAGGGATACTGGTTGTATGATGGATTTGGGGTTGATTTGTGGTTGGTATTGAATGGTTTAAAATTTGGGAAATCGCGTAAACATAGCCGTTGTAACGTCCGATTTTCTGTAGACTGTTTTTGTGCATAACATTAGGACCCGAGAACCCCCTGCTAGATTATGACCACTGCCATGTTTAGATAGCTCATGTTACGAGCTTCGTTTTGATATGTAGTTCGTTCGATTCCGATGCACGGTTTAGGAGAAACGACCGTTTCAAGTAACGGCGTTTCGCGAACGAAACTTTTCCCCTCACCTTACTTTGAAACATAGGTTAAAGACCATAAAGGGTTAATTAATGTATGAAAAATTTATGGTAAGTGTGTTAGGCAGTTGGTAAGACACTCGCGAAGGAATCGCTTTAAAACTCGTAAAGGTTAAATTATTAAAAATGGTGGAGCCGAGGGTACCCGAGTGACTTAAGCGAATCAGTGAGCGCAAAACAAGCGTTAGAGTCTAAGTTAGTTAAAGTATAGATTTACAAGTAATTTTGGTTTAATTCCAACTTACTTGTTGTTTATAGGTTACCAGACTCGTCCCGAGCCTTTTATCACCCCAAGTCGCTCAGGCAAGTATTCTATCCGTTATACTGTTGTTGTGATGTATACATTTGTATATGCATGATCTTGCGATAAATGCATATTGGTTATTTAGCAAATTCTTGCGATATATTGTAGCATGTGATATGGTATATATGCATGCCTGTTTCATATTCTTGAAATATATATCTGTTGGTTCAGTTGATAATACCTATGCTAGAGAATAGCGGTAATTTGCATATACCCTTGGTATAGGGACCCAAAGGTGAAAATATTTTCTAAAACCGGGAGTCGAGGATCCCGAGTAGATTTCGTATATATGGATATGGATATATATATATATTTATATATATATATGGTTATAGTTTTCTAAACTATTAATCGAATAAGGGTTATTCGATAACTTTATATTAAATATTGAATATTATTTCGAATATTATTCGAGGGCTTATGACTCCTTTATATTAAATGAATATTATTTGAATATTCATTTGAGGATCTATGACTCCGATTATTTGCTGAGATATATTCTTTATTTTATTAAAGAATAAGGTGTCAATAATCAAACTTATTTTCGATTATTCAAATAAAGATAATACTTTCATATAAGTATATCTTTGGTTATTTAATACTCGTTTCAAGTATAAGTTTTAATACTTCTACTTCAATTATTTTTATAAAGATTATTCTTTATGGGAATATTATTTAATTAATAATATTCAGTCATTTTCTAAATATTCTGGGGACTGATTTACTTCATTAAATCAGCTTTACTCCAAACACTCTATAAAGTGTTTTCGAGTCTTCAAAATGATTTTTAAAAGTTAGAGCGGATCCCAAAACTCATTTTTTTATATTTAAGATCTTCCTTTTTAAGGGGATTTAAATACTCGCTTAAAACCTGAGGGATCCGGCTCTGTGGTGTATTTTATATTCGCAACAAGGTTGCAGTTTTGGTAAATGAATTGATTACTTACCCAACGTTCGGGAAGTAAGTCCATCTATTGAGTCGGCATAAGCAACATGGGCTCAGTGGGCGTCCATGATAGTGTAAGTGGCTCAGTGGGAGTCCATCAAATGCATAAGTGGCTGAGTGGCAGTCCAGCATAGGTCCTAATGCGGCCAGGGTGATGACCAGTGGGGAATTCGTCCATCTACTAGTAGAAAAGGTTACTAATGGGTATCTTTGCCTGATCAGCAAGATATCTGGTTTATGCCAAAATTCTTTTCCTTTCCAAAATTCATTGGATGTTTCAAACTCTGTTCATACTTTACATAACAGAGGTTCCAGGAAATGTTTAAGAGATATATATATGTGGATATATATATATCGGGACTAAATAAAGTATCTCGTAACTTTATTTCATTCAATAATATTTCAAAGATTGAATCTATTCAAATCTTGTCTTGTAGTCTCATCTATGTGATGAACTTTTGAAACTGATTATAACTTGAACGGTGGTAGTTCAAGTCGTATTGGGAAAGATATAAGTATATTGGGGTATTTGGTAACCTCATCTTTTAAACTTATATCTAATTAATAATTGTCTTATGAATGACAAAGATTTTCAGAAAAACGTTGAGACAAGGTTAGATATATGAGATCACCTTGCAACGATATTTTTTTTTCAGTTATACACTGGGATTTTGTGTATATTATGCATGGAAGAGGACTTCCAATATTTTGAAAAGTATATATGTATATATACTGAATATTTTGCGACTTCATCGCATTAAGATATCAAACTTGGTTCATTTCTTTTGACCAAGACTTTCATGAGTACTATGAGAAGGCTCATATACTAGTAAGTATATACTAGTAATTATCTTACTCACGATAAAAGATTCTAGTAAGTATCCATTTAGATACTTATATTATTGTTATCACTATATATTATCTTGCGAGCTGTAAGGCTCACTCTTGCTTTATTTCTTCATCACACAACAACAGTTAGGAAAGATGGCCAGACTCCAGCAGACCCAGCGCAAGCGCGTGGGAAGCGTCCCGCGTCTTCCCGATGATGTTGTGGCTGCTATAGCTGCAGAGGTAGATCTATTGGTAGATCAGGCATTCTATTTTTGAGAATCAATTATGTATAATTATAACTTGTGGCAGATAATGGCAATTAACTGTAAATTATCAAGTAATCATTTTGGGTTGTAATAAATTTAAATTGTGGATTCAAAGACTTGTACTTATTTCAATTTCATCTCTGAGACTATAACGGGTTGTGGTGTGTGTTAGTGTGGGGTCACAGCATAAGGTTATTATTATTAATTAAGTGAAGTGATATTGTGGAAAGAAAGACCGTGACGACCCGGATCCCCGACCCCGGATCTGGGGGTGTTACATCGATGCAGCTTCTGGAGGCACCTTGTGGGCCAAAAGCTATACTGAGGCCTATAATAGTGTGACATAAAGTATAAGATGCCAGTCACTGGCAAAGTGTCGCATAAGGTGTAATTTTGGACTGTGGGACTAAAGATAAGAATTCGTTATTAAGATTTATTGATTGATTAAGAATTCTATGGTTAGAATGTGTCAAGTGCTTCGTTTTGATAATGGTTATTTATTATATCATGTGCATCTTTGTTCACCTTGTTATCGATTATATGTGTAACTTTGTGTAATATGTGTTATGTATCAAGCATGTTTAAATTATGTTTTCAAAAAGTATAAAAATATTACTTTGA
Organism: Apium graveolens; assembly: GCF_009905375.1. Lineage (NCBI taxonomy): Eukaryota > Viridiplantae > Streptophyta > Magnoliopsida > Apiales > Apiaceae > Apium > Apium graveolens. The sequence goes on from NC_133655.1 coordinate 169,130,053, forward strand.
GCCTGTTGGACGGTAGTTGCTTGCTGGACTTGGCAGCTCATTCTTTTAATATTTCAGGTTTTGTTTAAGATTCGAGTTGGATAGCATTGGAGTTCGAGGACCTTAAAATTTGAGTAGATAGACTTTTGGACTTTCATTTTTAGCTACACGTTTGTAATAGTTACCATTATAATAGAATTTCGTATTAGTAAATTTGTTTGTATTAGTTTTGATTTAGAATTAATAGCCCAGAAGTGCGGGCATTTATAGTTGGTATCAAGAGCACGTTGGCTTTCGGAGTGTATTAGGTATGAGACTAGTACATTCCCTAGGATTCGATATTGTGGACCATAGTTTGACCTTTGGTAGATAAATGGGTATATGTGTCACAAAATTTAGGAAAGTTGTGAATTTGGGGACCAAATTCTTTTTAAGGAGGGTAGTATGTAATATCCCGTAATATTTAAAATTAGATTGATAATAGAATAATAGAATAAAAAGAGATTAAAATTGGATAAGGATTAGGATTTAAAATTTAAATTAGACCAATGGGCCTAAAATTTGGATCAGATTTTAATACGGATAACTTGTAGGTTAAGAAAGAGGGTTTTGTATCGTTATAAACATATTTTATTCGTCTCTCTCGTGTTTAATATCAAAATTCGTAGGGCCTTTTCTTATAAAAATCAGAAATCTTGTAAAATTCGTAAAAAAATCATCGTAAGTAAGAATTTGTTGATCCTGGACTTTTTAGAAAGGTCCTTTCATTCTCTACAACTTTCGTGTTTTATATTTTCCAAGAAAATATCTTTTATAGGGTCAAAAAGTGTAAATAAGGATCTGATCAGAATTGAAATCGTGGAGAAAATCGAGATTTTAGATGTGTCATGTTTGATGGTTTACTAATGATTGAATATGTCTTTTAATGTGAATTATCTATTTGTGTAATTGAGACAAGTAACTTTTCATTGCTCTGTATTATTTGTTGCCTACGAGTTTTGTATGTAACTGTTCGTTGCTCTGTATTTATTGTGTAACGTGTCATATTATGTGTGATTAATAAGATAACAAAGTTTTCGAAATCCCCGGTCTTAGTCATGTATAAGAATTAGAATTCGATCACTAGACAGTGTGATACATAGAACTTAGAACTAGTTTGCGCACATTCCAGAACACATCAATACCTTGTCAAGCTTCGGTTTCACTCGACGATGGACGTAAACTAACCCCCCCATCGAATAAGAATTAGAACCCGTCCACTTGGGAAGTGTGACATAAAGTATAAGATATCGGTCACTGGAAAAGTATGACATAAGGTGTGATTTAGGATTGTGGGACTAAAGATAAGAATTTGTTTTTAATATTTATTAATTGTTGAAGAATTTTGATTATTTGGATTATAGAATGTGTCGTGTGTTTCGCTTTGATAATGGTTATTGATTATATCGTGTGCATATTTGTTCACCTTGTTATCGATTATATGTGTGTTTTTGTGTGATCTGTGTTATGTATCAAGCATGTTTAAATTATGTTTTCGAAAAATATAAAAATATTATTTTGATCCGTTGGACAGTAGTTGCTTGCTGGGCTTCGCAGCTCATTCTTTTAATATTTCATATTTTGTCTAAATTTCGAGTTGGATAACATTGGAGTTCGAGGACCTTAGAATTTGAGTAGAGTGACTTTTGGACTTCCGCTTTTAGCTGCGCGTTTGTAATAGTTACCATTGTAATAGAATTTCGTATTAGTAAATTTTATTTGTATTAGTTTTAATTTAAAATTAATCATCCGAAAGTGCGGGCTGTTACAACAAGTGAAATAACTCCATATTTATAAGTTGAAGGATTCACTTATGTGAGATACTCAAACTAAACAAATTTGGATCTATAGAGAGATTATTAGACACCATATTTAAAAACTCTTGGTATTTAGAATTGAATTTTCAACTTCACAAAAGTATTTAATTCTATATTATATGTACTTCCAAGTACAATATCATAAGTGACATTATCATCACAATACAACCATCCAAAATATATTTAACATATGATGAAATATTTTGAATTAAGACTACTTGAATTAAAAAAGAAAGTAAATAGGATTACCTCTTCATAAACATAAATTGATGAGCACCAAAAGAAAAAAGAAATTCTCTCTATCTTTTTTCATCAGTGGCCAGGTTGGGTAAAGTTGGGTGAAGTTGGAACAAGCAGTAAAGATGATTAAGTTAAAACAAGTAGTAGAGACCACAAAAAATAGATATGTTAGAGTTAAAAATATAACGAATTACGCATAAATTTTTTGTGTGGTCAGACCTCCACGTAAAATTCATATGCGCAGCCAAAGGATCACAAAAAGAAGAATGTGCAACCACGAGTCCAAAAAAAGCGTAACCAAGGCCCACACAAAATTTATGTACGTAATTCGTAATTATTAGATTAATTGTTGAAATAAAATCAAAATTTAAAGTTGACAGCGCAAAAATATTATGTGTGATTAATGGGTTTCACAAATCATTTTCTAACTTAATATTTCATTTACAAAAATTAATTTTAGGGTTGCACTTGCGCTTTCATCCTTATGCAAACTGTACATGTATAATCATTAATTACTTCGAATGTTTATTGAATTCTTTCCATCTTTATGCAAATTATACATGCATGATTATTAATTATTTGAATAAATATTGAATCCTTCTTATTGACAACTCTCGAAAATATTAATTGTGGGCCTCGCAAGTGACATTGGCGTAATAGTACTCTACATATTTTCAACATGGGTAATGATATGGATAGAAAATACATCCTAAATGAAAGGAATATGTCCTAAGTCCAATCATGTATTAGGATTTAGGAATAACTCTTTATGTAATCTGTTTTGATTTCATTGATTTTAATAAAAGACTTATTTTGTTTTTATTACGGGCTCTATCTATTTAAGTGTTTAAATAAGATATACCATAGTTTAGAGTAAAGCTTTTTATGGATTATGATGAGATCATAATAGTGAGACCTAAAAAGATGATAACTCTAAACTTAAATAGTTCCTGATCATAGGATTACTAACTGGTAATTAATAATCCGCAAAGATCGGTACATACTATGTTTGGTTCATTATGAAGGATGTCTGTTCTCATAGACATTTGTGTGGTGACACTATAGCTAGTATGTAGGTGCTTATTATGGAATAAGTTCACTGAACATGACTCGCACAGCTGAACAACTGATGGAGTTCACTCACGTGTCAGCAGTTGTTCACATAGTGATAGTTGTACAAGTATCCTTAGCCTTGAGGTCATCATAGTCATCTTGTGTACACTGAACTATGATTTGGTTTAGTTCTTAGTCTCCAGGGACAATTATTAGGGCTCTACTGGGTATAGGAATTTGTACACGAAGATAGTGTATGATCAATATAGGATCTACCCCTTCCAATGAAGGAAGCGAATGTTCAAGGCTGATCCACTTATGCTAGTTCAGGAATCTCTGGCCAGAGTGAATGAAATTAGAAAGGAGTTTCTAATTTGCATAGAACTACGCATAGTAAATGGTAAGCAAGTGATTAAATTAGATAGGCTTGACACGAGATCCATGCCTTGTATTTAATCGGGACATTGTAGGGTAGAAGGAGTTTATTGTACGGTAACTATTCACTAACAGGTTCTTGGTATTCTAAGCAGTGAATTCATATTATCCGGATAGTCGCGATATGTTGAGAAACATCACTCACGATGTAGAATAAATGTGATTAATTAATTAATCATATTTAATAAATTAGAGAATTTATATAAATAATGATAAAATAGTTTTATTATTATTTATTTCTACTACCGGCTTAATATTGAACCTATAGGGTCACACCATAAAAGGAGAATGATTTAATGGTGGAGGAATTAATTAATAATGGCTAATAATTATTTATTTGTGAAATAAATAATTAATTGGAAAATTTAATAATTGATTAAATGAGATTTAATTGATTATAAATTAATTAAGAAAAGTTCTTAATATTATTAATTAAGGATTTAATTTTTGGAAATTAAATCAAGAGAGAGAATTATTTCTAAAGTGTTTAGAAAAAGGATTAATAATTAAAAGGTGTTTTAATTATTAATGAGAATAATAAATGGGATAATAATAATAATATTTATGGGAAAATTTCAGCTGAAAATTTTGCCTATAAATACACTATTATAGACCCTATTTTTATTCGAACAAGAGAACCCGAAAACCCAAAAAGTTTGGAAAACTCAATTCTCTCCACCTCCTTCCTCCTCCTTAACATCATTTTCTTGGTGGATACCGGTGGAGTGCTTCACACTTGAGGAGCAACTGCTAAGGATCTCTGATCGTTGTCTCCGAATTATTTTAAAAGGTTAGATTCGATCCCTCGAATTTTTATTCACGATTTATATGCTTTTATTTGGATTTTGTATGTGTAAAAGTGTTTTGCCATACCCCCGCTGCGTTTAAAATCCAACAATGGTATCAGAGCACAGGTTGTATGCATATAGATCTGTGGTAAAAATTTCAGAATTTTTTGTGCTTGTATGAATTAATTATTATTTTTACAAGTTATATTATGGATTAATTTTGTCTGGTGAGAAATCATTTCTCAGAATTATTTTGAATGTTGATCTGGGTTCTACAAGTGTTGTAGATTGTCTGGGTATTTTTTTCATAATTTTATGATGTATAGATTTTTTATTATGAATTTTTGAAGTTGTTGCAATTAAAATTCATAATTAAATAAATCATATATATATATATATAAATTGATTGTTAGTATGTATATATATCTGTACAAAGTCTGCTGTACTCTGTCTGTTGGCACGGAAACAAAGCAGGTCTGACATGCACCGCGTTCGAGAGGAAAGCGGCGGCTGCTGCAAAACAAAAAAAATAAAAAAAATAATAGGGGTGTCACGCATTCTGGGAATGCGTTACACACCTGTGACGCATTCACGGAATGCGTTACACCCTTAAATGGATTAAAAGGTGTGTAACGCATCACTGGAATGCGTTACAGGGATTGTAACGCGTTCCTGTAATGCGTTATAGCCCGTCTGTTGATTTTAAAATTGATTTTCTAGGAGTTTCGTAACTCCGTTTTAGGCGTGCAATATACCGTTGGATTCGTTTTTTCGAGACGGATCTAATGGAGTGATCAATTTTAGTTTATATAAAAGTTTTGAACTGTTTATATTTCCATGAAGTGTTTTAAAGCTGTTTTTGACTGTTTTTAATTGCATTTAAATGCTTCATGTGATACATAGAGATGTCTAATGCTTAGACCAATATGCTAGATGATGTAACATGCCTACCTTGATGTTTATTCATGTTTATATATGTGATATATGCTTAGTTTATCATGCGATGATAGATTTAGGTGAACTTAAATGAACATAAGGCGTTTGTTAGATAACCTAGTATAGTGAAATTGTTTCATAACCTTAAAAACAATATTATGAATACAATCATGAGATTCTTGTGTTTGTGAAACACGTAATTGAATATGAATTTTTGATATGAGAGAAAGGATGATTCTGTCAACAACAGATTTCTATCTGTAAGAAAGGGTTATTAAGTGACGCCTCTTGACAATGCTCCACCCGATCTGGGAATCATCTGATTATTGATTATTGATTTGAAATATTTAATTTAAAAGGAAGAATCTCTTTATAATATGATTATGATTGTAACATAATATAATCCCTCTAAAATTAAATAATATCAAGTAGTAATTGGCCAATGACACAACAGGCTTGTGTCGGTCATAGCCTTCCAACATGGTAGAAAGTAGTTCTTATTTTTGAATCATTGTTGTTTCGTGCCACAGCCGAGGGCTTTGATTTCGAAATAAGAAATACTTGTCTATTACATAGAGATGTGTACATTGAATAAGAATCTAAAGGTCGGTACGTGCCACAGCCGTGGGCCTTTGGGACTGATTCAATTGTACGGAATGTTGGGTTAGACTTGACTTAGAATATTGAGTTTGTCGTGCCACAGCCGTGACTCAATTATTCAAGAGGCTAAAGTTTGATTAGGGAATAACATTAGATGTAATTGACAAGAGTTGTCTGCCTATTGAACATTACATGGCGTTTCATGCCACAGCCGGGGTTGTGTAATGGAATGTAGGATCCTTATTCCCACTAGCATTATGAATGCTTAATTTTTCAAGTAGGGGGTTGAATAAATTAGATAAACTAGTGGGAGCCACTTATGAATAAAGACCCGATTCATATAGTGTTTTGAAATGAAATCAAATATTTGCTAAGTGTTGTTATGTGTTTATCATTTACAGATTTACTTTGTACGTTATGTCTTCTGCACTATCACTCAGGAGCATACTGGATGCTCACAAATTGACTGGTCCTAATTATGCTGACTGGCTTCGAAACTTGAGAATTGTTCTCAGGATTGAGAAGCTGGAATATGTGATTGACTCACCTAAGCCTACTGAACCTGCTAGTGATGCACATAATGATGAACATGTTGTGTATCGTAAGTGGATAGATGATGCAAATGTTGCTCAATGCATCATGCTAGCTTCCATGAACATTGAGCTACAGAAGCAACATGAGCATATGGATGCTCACACTATCCTCGTGCATCTACAAAAGTTGTATGATGTGGCAGGGAGGACAGCTCGATATGAGATATCGAAGGAGCTGTTCGGTTGTAGGATGTCTGAGGGATCATCTGTGAATGACCATGTAGTTAAGATGATCAATTTGATTGAATGTCTTGGACAACTTGGTTTTGCCATGGATGGGGAGTTGAGCCAAGACTTGGTCTTGCAATCGCTTTCGAGTTCGTTCTCGCAGTTTGTTGTGAACTTTCACATGAATAAGTTGGATGTCAGCCTGCCTGAACTCCACAACATGTTGAAGACTGCGGAATCGAATTTTCCCCCTAAGAAGAGTTCTGTTCTTCTAATTGGTGAAGGTTCCAATACTAGGAAAAGGAAGAGGAACCCTTCCAAGAAGAAGAAAGTAGGTGAGAAAATGCCGGTTCCACCAAAAGCTGAAGACCCCAAGAGCAAAGTTGTTTGCTTTCACTGTAACAAGGTGGGGCACTGGAAGAGGAATTGTAAGGTTTACCTTGCAGAATTAAAGAAGAAGAAGGGTAGTGAGACTACCGCTTCTGATTCAGGTATGTTCATGATAGAAGTGAATATGTCATTAAATCAAATTTCTACTTGGGTATTAGATACCGCCTGTGGTTCTCAAATCTGCAATTTGTTGCAGGGACCAAGGAGAAGTAGGACTCTTGAGGAAGAGGAGGTGATTCTACTGATGGAAATGGAGCAAGAGTTGCTGCTGAAGATGTAGAATCATTTCATTTACATATGCCTACGGGCAAGACTATTATTTTAAATAATTGTTATTTTGTTCCCTCGATTGTGAGGAATATTATTCCATGTTAGACTTGGCTGGATTTTCATTTATTATTGAGAATAATGAATGTTCTATTCTTAGAAATAATATTCTTTATGGACGTGGTGCTTTAAATAATGGTCTGTATTTATGTGACATAATTTACTTCAGATTGAACAAACTAATAAAAGAAAAGGGATGATGAAAATCTCACTTTATAGTGGCATTGCAGTCTCCATTTAGTAGACATGGAGAGAGGACTACAAATTTGCTAGGAATGGTACACACAGATGTATGTGGACCAATGTCTACGCAAGACATGGGTGGATTTTCATACTTCATTACTTTCATAGATGATAGATCTGGATTCGGATATGTGTTTGATGAAACACAAGTCTGAGGCCTTTGAAAGGTTCAAAGTATATAAGTATGAAGTGGAGAAACAACCAAACATAGTATTATAACTCTTCGATCAGATCGAGGTGGTGAATACTTTAATGGAGTGTTTCTAGATTATCTCAAAGTAAATGGTATAGTCTCCCAGTGGACGCCTCCAGATTGGTATCTGAAAGGAGAAATCGAACTTTATTAGACATAGTTCGGTCCATGATGAGCTATGCAAATCTTCCAGTATTCCTATGGGGTTATGCATTGGAAACCTCAGCATATTTACTGAATAAGGTGTTTTCCAAATATGTTCCTCAAACTTCGTATAAGATATGGAAAGAAAGGAAATCGAGTCTTAAACACGTTAAGATTTGGGGATGTCCAGCTTATGTCAAGAAAGTTGACCCAGATAAGCTGGAATCTCGATCCATAAAATGTAGTTTTGTGGGATATCCTAAAGAGATTTTAGGGTATTACTTTTACACCGATCATCGGGTGTTTGTCTCCAGACATGCTACCTTCTTGGAAAAGGAGTTTATCCTTGAAGGAAATAGTGGGAGAAAAATTGAACTTGATGAAGTTCAAGAAGCACAAACTACTACGGATCAAGTGGAAACACCTGTTCTGACTGAACAACCTTTTGTGGAACAGCCCATTCATAGATCAGGGAGAGTGTCTCGCCAACCTGAGAGGTAATATGGCCTTGTCATTGGGAATGACAATGAGTTGTCGATCATTGATGATGACGACCCTGTGACCTATAATGAGGCTATGAGTAGTGTTGACTCAGAGAAATGGCAAAGTGCCATAAAATCCGGAATGGAATCTATGTATACGGTATACGAAAGAATGATTAGAGCAGATGGCCAGGTGGAGACCTTTAAGGCCAGGCTTGTGGAAAAAGGATTCAAACAAAGGAAATGGATTGACTTTGATGAAACCTTTTACCTATAGCCCTGTTATAATCAGTTCGGATTTTGCTTGCGATTGCTGCTTACTACGACTATGAGATCTGGCAAATAGCCAGATGGTTTTCTTTCCAAGAGAAATGAAAACCTAGTGTGTAAGATACTGCGAACCATATATGGTTTAAAGCAAGCTTCTCGAAAGATGGAACATTCGTTTTGATGAGACAATCAAAGAGTTTGATTTTATCAAAAACGAAGATGAACCATGCGTCTACAAAAGGGTTAGTGGGAGCGCGGTAACATTTCTTGTATTGTATTGAATTAGAGTTGACACACATAACAACATAGCAGACCCACTCACAAAGCTACTTTATGAAAGTCACTTTGATCGTCATAAAGACTAGATGGGTATTAGATACCAGAGTGATTGGCTTTAGTACAAGTGGGAGATTGAAAGGAATATGTCCTAAGTCCAATCATGTATTAGGATTTAGGAATAACTCTTTATGTAATCTATTTTGATTTCATTGATTTTAATACAAGACTTCTTTTGTTTTTATTACGGGCTCTATCTATTTAAGTGTTTAAATAAGATATACCATAGTTTAGAGTAAAGCTTTTTATGGATTATGATGAGATCATAATAGTGAGACCTAAAAAGATGATAACTCTAAACTTAAATAGTTCCTGGTCATAGGATTACTAACTGGTAATTAATAATCCGCAAAGATCGGTACATACTATGTTTGCTTCATTATGAAGGATGTTTGTTCTCATAGACATTTGTGTGGTGACACTATAGCTAGTATGTAGGTGCTTATTATGGAATAAGTTCACTGAACATGACTCGCACAGCTGAACAACTGATGGAGTTCACTCACGTGTCAGCAGTTGTTCACATAGTGATAGTTGTACAAGTATCCTTAGACTTGAGGTCATCATAGTCATCTTGTGTACACTGAACTATGCTTTGGTTTAGTTCTTAGTCTCCGGGGACAATTATTAGGGCTCTACTGGGTATAGGAATTTGTACACGAAGATAGTGTATGATCAATATAGGATCTACCCCTTCCAGTGAAGGAAGCGAATGTTCAAGGCTGATCCACTTATGCTAGTTCAGGAATCTCTGGCCAGAGTGAATGAAATTAGAAAGGAGTTTCTAATTTGCATAGAACTACGCATAGTAAATGGTAAGCAAGTGATTAAATTAGATAGGCTTGACACGAGATCCATGCCTTGTATTTAATCGGGACATTGTAGGGTAGAAGGAGTTTATTGTACGGTAACTATTCACTGACAGGTTCTTGGTATTCTAAGCAGTGAATTCATATTATCCGGATAGTCACGATATGTTGAGAAGCATCACTCACGATGTAGAATAAATGTGATTAATTAATTAATCATATTTAATAAATTAGAGAATTTATATAAATAATGATAAAATAGTTTTATTATTATTTATTTCTACTACCGGCTTAATATTGAACCTACAGGGTCACACCATAAAAGGAGAATGATTTAATGGTGGAGGAATTAATTAATAATGGCTAATAATTATTTATTTGTGAAATAAATAATTAATTGGAAAATTTAATAATTGATTAAATGAGATTTAATTGATTATAAATTAATTAAGAAAAGTTCTTAATATTAATAATTAAGGATTTAATTTTTGGAAATTAAATCAAGAGAGAGAATTATTTCTAAAGTGTTTAGAAAAAAGGATTAATAATTAAAAGGTGTTTTAATTATTAATGAGAATAATAAATGGGATAATAATAATAATATTTATGGGAAAATTTCAGCTGAAAATTTTGCCTATAAATACACTATTATAGACCCTATTTTTATTCGAACAAGAGAACCCGAAAACCCAAAAAGTTTGGAAAACCCAATTCTTTCCACCTCCTTCCTCCTCCTTAACATCGTTTTCTTGGTGGATACCGGTGGAGTGCTTCACACTTGAGGAGCAACTGCTAAGGATCTCTGATCGTTGTCTCTGAATTATTTTAAAAGGTTAGATTCGATCCCTCGAATTTTTATTCATGATTTATATGCTTTTATTTGGATTTTGTATGTGTAAAAGTGTTTTATCATGCCCCCGCTGCGTTTAAAATCCAACACTAAATACACATTAAATTTCCACATTAATTACATGTGAAATTCTTCTCCAAAGCCCAATACAGACCAGGCTGGTATAGGATCGTAATAGACAAGAGACAGCCCAAACGGTTAAAACCCACTAGTAGAGGTCGTCAAGGTCCATGAACATGAGCTGTTCACGGACTAGGCCCAATACAGCTAGAAGAGCATACACATATTGATAAGTGGATTTTATATCTACTTGGAACGCTTCATTACAAACTTAAGTTGGTGTTTTGGACTCAAGTTGTTGGTATTTTTGATGTGTTTTTGCGTTATTGCATTTCAGGCATCAGTTAAATGAAGGAAGAAGCTTTTCAAAGAAATATGCTGAAAAGAGATCAGAATTGGAAGCCTAGGACATTCTAAATTTGTAGAGACTCTCGTTAGCTTCGCGTGGGCAGTTGAATCGCCTAATTCTGATGAGCAGAACTCAAGATACGGCCAAAAGAAGAATTATCAGAATTTTTCCAGAATGCCAGCGCGGCCACGCCAAAGTCAGCGCGCCCTCGCCGCTGAAACACTATTCCAGCGCAGCCGCGCCCCGCGCCCTGTTTCTGTACCAGAATCCTGATTTTAGTTGAAATTAAATATTTTGAGAGTCCTGGTCATCCCGGAGCCTATTCATACCAATAAAAAGACGTTTTTAACAAGAAGGGGACCTGGGAGAGCAATAAGAAGACCTAGAGAGTACGAGACGACTACGGAGAAGAAGACTTTTATTTTCTTTGATTTAGGCGATACTTGGATGCTTGTTTTTTATTTGTCTTTGAACCCTAGTACTCTTATATTGTTTATTATCATGCTTTCATTGTAATCCATGGTGATGATGAGTTCGATTATGAGCTAATCGTTATTGTGGGGTTCTAACAGATTTACTTATGGATTTCTATAGTTAATTTGTTTCAATATCTTGGTATGTGGTGATTGATTGATATCCTAGTATTGGTTGTGCTTATTCGTCTTATATGTGTAGCTAACATATAAAATAGCGTGTTAATCTCTATTGAAGCGACAGTGAATATACAGGTTTAGAAGTTGTCATGCTAGCATAGGTTCATGTATAATTGTTATACATGATTCGTAGGTAATTTTAACCATCTTACTTTCCCTATGTAATCACGATAGATAACTTGTTCATTAAACCTTTATGTTGTCAAATTTCATAGACATATAGGGTCTCAACATAATTGGTGTCTATTCAACTTCTATCTCTTTTATGGATGTCTGGTAGTAGGGTATTCGTACAACGAAAGTTGGCGTTTACTAGTTTCGTGTTATCTGATTAGTTGTCATCGCCATCACATGCTAAGGTTTAGAACAGTGACTTTAAATGAAGTAGTAATGAAGTTAGAATCCCATGTTTGTCTCATATAGTTAAATCAATCACTTTTATTCGTAGTTAATTGCATGTTAGTTAATTATTAGTTATAACCAATCTCGACTTGTTATTTATCTTAGCATCGAGCGATAACCATACATTGTTGCATAGGGGCATAAATTGAACTTAACCTAAACCAGTCTCTGTGGGAACGAATCTGATTTATATCTTATACAACTTGCGAACGCGTATACTTACGTGAATTTTAGCGCGTGTTTTCGCCATAACACATGTGTCCAAAATGGACATAAATTCCTACAAGAAAGGATCTAGAATTCATTCCCTTAAAAAGTCCTAATTACCATCTAAGTAGGAGACTTATCTACCAAGTATCCCCGCACAAGTATAACCCTAGACTAATCTCTATATAAAGGGCTCTACTCCTCAACTTAGAACTACGTTTTTGGCTTGATTCTCTACAACATAGAGATACGTAGGCATCTCACGAGGACCGATGATTCCTACTGTGAGAGCAGCCATTAAAGCTCGAAACTCATAAATCCTAGCATTAATTACTAACGCACCCTAGTTTTTATTCCACAACATTTAGCATCGTCTGTGGGAAAACAACAACAACCACGGTGAACACACGGAGTAGAAACAACAGTGGAGCTGATGGTCCTATCCCATCACGGATGATCGCCTCAATAGTGGAGATACCTCTGCACTCAACATATGCCTCCACATAAGGAGGAACCTCTGTAGGGGCATTTGAGTCTCAGCCACAAGGGACGAATCCCCCGGCTCCTCAAGGGACGAATCTCCAATTTTAGCAACTACATGCACCTATGAACCATCAACCCGTTGGTTATGAGTATTCCACGATCGTGACCACTAACCTCCCTACGGAATGCCTCTATACCCCGAGATTGGAGGAAGTGGAAACTCTAATTGGAGTGAAGGACAAGAGCGGATGCCCCAATACATCCGTGGCTTATCTCCCATCCCTAAGAACCAAGAATTCTTTGAACCCTACTTTGCTAGTGACTCTGAATCATCCGAATGATGAGGTCGCTCCACGAAGGAGGCGTGCTAAGTCCTTGTAGCTTTTACCAATTTTACTGAGTCAATCTGAATCCAAAGTGATTTTTGACAAAGTTTGATATCAGCTTGTCTTCTGCATTTCTCAGGACTTAAGCTAATGTAGCCTTGACTTGCTTCATTTCTTCATCTTGACTTCCAATCTGGTAGATTGCAGTCCTAAGTGCTGAGATGTGATTTCTTTCCACTCCATCACCAAGTCTGATTACTCTTGGATGAGATGAGTCTTCATTATAGCACAAACATTTCTCTTTCAGAATAACTTCAAGTTTAGCAGAATTCTTCTTCATTGGAATTTCACTTCCATCATCTTCAACTATATTTGGAACAAATTCTGCAACCATTGATCCAGAGATTCTGGCTTTATCCCTTATGGTCTTCATGATGAAATTTGACCATCTTCTGATAATCTCAGACTTTATCTCCAAAAGATAATGAAAGAATTGAAGTTCTTTTAGAGATTTGTTCAGCACATCTGATTCTGACATTTTGTATGTTCTTCCATCTTCAAGAAATAGAATCAGCTTTTCTTTGACATTACTCTTATCATGAGCATCAAGTACCACTTGAACAGATATAACCTTGTCAAGGTGTTTCTGTGTAACTTCCTCAAGTGGTTTGTCAGTTAATAAAAATGGATCTCTAATAATTACTTCAACTCCTGTTTTGATTTTGGCTTCTTCAAAACCTAATCCAGCTCTGTCTCTTGCTTCTCTGGCTTTCAATCCAACAGTCATGAAATCAGATAGCAGTTGACTTTTCTTAGTATCTGATGGTTTAACATTTTTCCATAGGAGTTTCTTCTTATCAGTAACTGTCATCTTGCCCAAATTAACTTGAGCTCTGTCAGAGGTTGATGTCTTGATGACTTGATCAGGATTTGTTGTTTTATTTATACCTTGCTGTTCTGAAATGTCTTCACTCTGAATAACTTGAGCTATGTCAGATTTTGTTTTGGATTCTTCTGTTATCTTTCTTCTTTTCAGAGTTTCAACAGTCTCATCTTCAGTAACTGTATCATCAAAAACCTGAACCATTTTGCACACAGGATTCATCAGGATTTGAGGAATCTTCATCTCCTGTTTCTTTGTTGGTTCATCAATCTTTCCTTTCCCTTTTGCCTTGGGATCAATTTCAACTTGTGATCTTGTCTAGGGCTTTGAAGCCTTAGAAGTTGACCTTTCCTTGATCACAATGCCTTTTGCCTTAGGCCTTGGAGATTTCTTTGCATTAGAAGCCTTAGATTTAAGATTTGTCTTCTCAGCTACAAATCTAGCTTCTTCCTCCTTTAGATTCTCTAAATCCATTCCAGGATTATGCTTAAAAAATAATCTTCTAGCAATCTCTTCATCAAGTGTCTGAATCTTGGGATCCTTATAATAGATAGTAGTCTCTCTTCCCTTAAGCTTCAGAGTTTGTAAAAACTTCTGAGAGTCTTGACTTTCATCTTGAATCAGAATATCAGGCTTTGTCATCAGACTTTGATCATCAGAACTTGCTTTCAAAACTTGAGCATTTACAGCTTCAGAACTTGTATTCTTCTGTGTAGAAGATTTGCTAGAATCAGGATTTAGTTTCTGTGAAGAAACTTTGCTGCCTTGCCCTTGACCTTTGCCCTTGTTAGGGTTTCCCTGGTCATCTCCTTTATCATCCTTCTTCTTCAGTACTTGAATAGTTGTGCATTTGGACTTAACTACCTTATCCCCCCTTTTGGCATCATCTGATAGGAGTAGAGAGAGAAGAAGTTCCACTGAAGATTGGATTTCATTCAGTTGAGTCTGTTGAGCAGCTTGATTTTGTAGGACCTCAGCAAGTTGGGCCTGCTGCTCTTCTTGAACTTTCTCAATAGCTTCAACTTTCTCTTGAATAGGTCTGATAAACCTCTTCTTGTCTAGCTTGATCTCCATATCCAGCTTATCAGCTTTTTCCAGAAGTTTATCAACCTTTTCATGAGTCTGTGAGTGTAGACCTTGAAGACTTTTAGTACTGAGAGCTGTGACTTTAAGTTGAGCTTTGATGTCAGAATTTGTCAACAATCATCAGCTTTTGCAATATGATCTGTCAGAACTTTTGAGCTTGGAATGAAGTCAAATTCATTCCACTTCTTGGTCCATTCAACTCCTGTGTGAGTTTCTTCCCATAGAACAGGAGCATCTTCTTCAATAAACTTTTTAAGTAGTGTCTCATTTCCAAGAATTTGAGCTGAAGTGTTTACTGGAGCTGACTCTCCAGAACTTGCTAGAAGCTCATCATCTTCTGACAACACAAGAGTGTGTATGGATGTAGGATATTCTGGTACAACTTCATCTGTTTCCACATCCAGAATTGGAGTAGTTGGTATTTCAGCATTTAATGGAGAAACAGGTGGAGTTGTCACTTGTCCTTGTGGTGCTTTCAGAAACAAGACAGATGGAATGTTCAGCCTATGAATGTCAATTTCAGGACTTAATCCTGAATCTTCAACTATAATTATTTCTTTGATTGGAGAGATAAGAGGTGTGATCACTGTATCTTGAACAGTGTCTTCAGCTTGAGGTGGAGGTTGCAGAGCTTCAATTACTATTGGTTCTGATGAGATCTGAGATTCCTGATCCTCTTCCTCAGCTTCTTTAGCAGCCTCAGATTGAGATTGTGCCATATGCCTACTTGCTCTCATCTTCTTTGATCTTCTGGATGATGGAGGAGTTGCTTGAGCAGCATCAGAACTTGAAGTACTTCCTTTTTAAAATTCCAAAATCCTTAGCTTCAGTTACCTCTTTCTGAAAAATTTCCTTTTCAGCTTCTATTGTCACAGGTTTTGATGCATGAACCTGGACTTGCTCATCTTCATCAGATTCATCCCTCAGAATTATTTTTCTTCTTCTCCTTGGTGGAGATTGAGGAACTGATTTTGCTCTTGAAGATTTTACAACTGCCACCTTTTGGGAAGTACCAGAGGTTGGTTTGGTAGTAGGTGATGATGGTTGTGGTTGAGAAGATTTTGCTGGTTGGAAATAGGTTCTGATGGTAGGCTGTGGTTGAGAGCTCGAAGGTTGTGTTGGTGGAGGTTGAGAGGGTGCAACTTCAGGAAATTTGGGTGTGTATGTGTTGGGGTCAGAGTTTACTATGAACTGTTTTACAGAATTAGGAATTTGAAGGGGTCTTAGTATCTCTTTCTTATTATTAGTAGATAACAAGTCTGTGAAGGCCCTTTTAGCAAGTTCAAAAGGTTGAAGTGACTCACTAAAGTTTTGGGGCTTATCAGGACAACAAAAATTGTAAATGAGTTGACAAAATCTAGCAAAGTAAATAGTATTTGGGTCCTCATTCATCCTATCCCCAATAAAACCCAAATAGCAGTAGCATGATCAAAGTGAGTTTGATTTAGAAGTGCATACCCTATTTGCTGACTCATAATGGGAATGGCATCAAAGTTGGAGCATTTGTTGGCAAAAGCTCTGGTGATGCAGTTAAAGAAAAAACTCCACTCCCTTCTAATGTATGGCCTCTTCGGTTATCCCAGCTTGGACAAACCTTTCTCATAGCCAAGATTGGCCATCATACTTTGTAGAAGTGGCTCCTCAATCTGAGCATTGAAATTGCAATTTTTTGGCAGATGTAGAGCTTGTCGAACAGTAGACACAGTAACAGATGCTCATCTTCCCCTGTTGTGAGAATAATACTTAGGGACCCAGCTTCACCACCATCATCATAAACTCTACTCCTCCAAAACTCCAGTATCTGTGTTCCTGAGAGTAATTGTGGTTGGGTCAAAGCATACCCAATCTCACTACGAGTAAGAAAGTCTTGGATGAAGTGAAGATCTAATGAAGCTTCGTCCTTGCTGAGAATAGCCATATAATTGTTGGGGACGAACTTGGCTCCATTAAAGATAATGTCCTTGGGTGCCATTTCTGTAAGAAATTAAGTGAAAAGTTGTATGTAGGAAAGGTGTTTGATAAAATGCCTGTAAGAAATAGCTTTAGAGAATATTAGAGAGTGAGAGAGAATAAGAGAGATTAGAAAATAAGAATGGTTGGTAAAAGATTGTAAAATCTTTTAACTCTCTTATTTATACACTCCACGTGACAACGGCTTTTTTTTTAAAGCAGAACAGACTTTTTACACCTGGCAGCATGGAAACAGTCAAAACAGTAATGAGTGGACACGGTAAATGTGCAGTAATTATTGCTCACATGCTTTTACCAAAATAGACACGCAACCCATTAACCAAATGATTATCACTGTTTTTATCTCACTTAATAATTTTCTGATAAAAATGACCGTTACAGTAAATACCAAAAATAATTCAAGTAATTAAATAATGCCACGTAAGCATCAGAGTTTCCATCAGGATTTGCATCAGAACTTGACTATTATCAGAATTTAATGGTCATCAGAACATGGCTTCTGTACTCAAAAAGTGAATGACTATTTATGTGATTCTTCACACAAATACTGACTGGTTTCTTCAGAGTTTAATCATCAGAACTTTCATCAGAACTTGTTCTCAGAATTTATGCAAATAATATTTAACTATTTATCTGAAATAACTTAATCACCACAGTAATTTTCATCATTCATATGGAGTGAGAGTGTGTGCATTTGCAAATGATCAGATAAAGATTAAAGTCTGATAAACTTCAGATATCTTAGAAATAAGGCATAACTAAGAAAAATGCTTAAAATATGTCTTTAATTTTGAAGTCTACTATAGAATAAATTTATGCAAGAGTCCACCTCAACTGTTTGTGCTCATTTTATGCATCTTTTGAAATTCTTTTCACAGTGGCTTCTCAGTGTAAATGAGTCACAACTGCTATCAGAATTTATGCTATTATCAGAATATTTCTCCAGTAATCAGAGAATGTGAAAAGTCACCAAGAAAAATTTATTTGCTTTTCTAATGCATATAACTTAATACCAGGAATGCACTCGGGTCTTCCCTTTCACATATTTACTCTAGATCTCAAAGGAGTACCTGACTTTAATTTTTCTTTTGTTTTCTTCAAATAAGTGAGGCTTATCAAACATGTAGTTCATCCTTAAGATTTACTGACATCGGAATTTGACAGATAAGAAGCAATAATCTAGTTTGTGACTTAGTAATAAGATACACAAAGTAAATTTGACTAAGATCAAAATTAGAGTTTGCTTGTTTTATGGATTTCCACATAAATAACTAATTCAAACATGGGATATATAGTTTGTTAAAGACTACTAAGTCAGCATCTAGCAAAGTAATCCTCATTGGATTGAATAGTCACAGAACATTCAAAACACTATTAGAGTATATAGAATCATATCAGATAACAATCAGTATTTAATATGATACAATTTAAGCACAGATTACATGGAGATAAGACAATCTGTAAACACTGATCATAAAGTCTGATGCATGAGAACAAAAACTAAACAGATTTTGAGAAAGAACCTGAAACCATTCCAAGTTCATTTACTAGTCTTGTAAAAGTAGCTTCACATAGTGGTTTTGTGAAGATATCTGCTAGTTATTGATCTGTTGGAACAAAATGCAATTCCACTTTACCTTCCATCACATGTTCCCATATGAAATGGTACCTAATGCTGATGTGCTTTATCATTAAGTGTTGAACTGGATTACCTGTCATAGAAATAGCACTTTTATTATCACAGTAAATGGGTATTTTAGAAAATTATAACCCATAGTCCAGTAACTGATTCTTCATCCAAAGAATCTGTGCACAACAGCTTCCTGCAGTAATATATTCTACTTCTGCAGTTGATGTGGAAATTGATTTTTGTTTCTTGCTAAACCAAGAAACCAATCTGCCTCCAAGAAATTGGCAGCTTCCACTAGTGCTTCTCCTGTCTTTTTTGCATCCTGCAAAATCTGCATCTGAGTAACCTATTAGCTTAAAATCTGATTCCCTAGGATACCACAATCCTAGATCAGTTATACCCTTGAGGTACTTGAAAATTCTTTTCACAAATATTAGATGAGGTTCTCTTGGATCAGCCTGAAATCTTGCACAAAGACAGGTAGCATACATGATATCAGGTCTAGTTGCAGTTAAATAGAGTAAAGAGCCAATCATACCTCTGTAGTTAGTAATATCTACTGATGCTCCAGTATCTTTATCTAACTTGGTGGTAGTGGCCATGGGAGTGGATGCAGTTGAACTGTCTTGCATTCCAAATTTCTTGAGTAAATTTCTGGTGTACTTGGATTGATTTATGAAAGTACCTTCTTCAGTTTGCTTGACTTGAAGTCCCCGAAAATAGCTAAGTTCTCCCATCATACTCATTTGATATCTTGACTGCATTAGCTTTGAAAATCTTTCACAAAGTTTTGTATTTGTAGATCCAAAGATGATATCATCAACATATATATGTACCAAAAGTAAGTCCTTTCCATGGTTGAGGTAGAATAGAGTTTTATCAATTGTGCCTCTGGTAAATCCACCTTCCAGAAGAAATTGAGCTAAAGTCTCATACCATACTCTTGGAGCTTGCTTAAGGCCATAAAGTTCTTTGTCAAGCCTGTAGACATGATTTGGAAATTTTGGATCTACAAAGCCTGGAGGTTGTTCAACATATACCTATTCTTCCAATTCTCCATTGAGAAAAGAACTTTTCACATCCATTTTAAAGACTTTAAACTTCTTATGAGCAGCATAAGCCAAAAAGATTCTTATGGCTTCCAATCTAACAACTGGAGCAAATGTTTCATCATAGTCAATACCCTCATGTTGAGAATAACCTTTAGCAACCAGCCTTACTTTGTTTCTTGTAATTATAACATCACTGTCAGTTTTATTTCTGAACACCCATTTTGTACCAATAATGTATCTGTCATTTGATCTTGGCACTAGGGTCCAGACTTTATTTCTTTCAAATTCATTTAACTCTTCCTGCATTGCTTGCACCCAATCAGCATCTTGAAGAGCTTCTTCCACTTTTTTTGGTTCAGTCTGAGATAGAAATGAATGATAGAGACATTCATTTGATGTTGTTGTTCTAGTTCTGACACCTGCTTCAGGATCTCCAATTATTAAGTCATATGTATATGATTTAGTCCACTTCCTTGCAAATGGAAGTTGATCTCTAGAACTGGATCCTCCCGCATGATCCATGCTGTCTCCATCAGCATTTTCTGATGTTCCCCCTGAAGTTATGCTCTCTGAAATTTCAGAATTTGAGTTGGATCCTTCAGGAATTGAAGAATTAGAGTTTCCAAAATTATCAGAATTTGGCTCATCAGCACCTGATGAATCAAAACTTGAAGAGCCAGTGACATGTTCTGATACTTCTTGAGAGTTTTGAGATGTGGTATGATCATCAACTTGCTCCCCCTGAACAGGTGCATTTTCTTTAGGTGTAGTTACCATAGTTTCAATGAAATCAGAATTTAACCCGTCAGAACTTACAGGATCAGGATTTAGGTCATCAAAATTTACATCTTCATTTTCAAATCTCAGCTAATCATGATCATTGAAATCTTCAAGTCCAATAATCTTTTTATCATCAAAAGATACATTGATAGATTCCATGACAACCCTTGATCTTAAATTGTAAACTCTAAAGGCTTTTATGGAAAGTGGATATCCAACAAAAATTCCTTCATCAGCTTTTAGATCAAATTTTAACAGCTGTTCAGGATGAGTCTTAAGAACAAAACACTTGCATCCAAATACATGAAAATATTTCAGATTTGGCTTCTTTTTCTTCACCATCTCATATGGTGTTTTCCATGCTTGTTTATGAGTGTAGCATTCTGTGTAAAACAAGCAGTCTGTACAGCTTCAGTCCAAAAATAGGTTGGTAGCTTTGCTTCATCAAGCATAGTTCGTGCAGCTTTAATAAGAGTCATGTTCTTTCTTTCTACAACTCCATTCTGCTGTGGAGTTCCAGGTGCAGAAAATTCCTGCTTTATTCCATGCTCTTTGCAGAACTCTTCCATGATTGAATTCTTGAACTCAGTGTCATTATCACTTCTTATTATTTTAACAGAATCTTTGACCAACTTATCCAGCTGTCTGACATGATCAGTTAGAGTAGATGCGGTTTCATTCTTCTTGTGCAAGAAATACACCCAAGTGTATCGTGTGAACTCATCCACTATAACCATAGTATATTTATTCTTTGCAATGGACATGACTGGACCAAATAGATTAACCTGTAGTAAGTGATAAGGCTTAAGAATTGAGGATGCAGTTTTACTCTTGAATGAAGATTTTCTTTGTTTTGCCTTTTGACATGAGTCACAAAGACCATTAGGAGAAAATACTGATTTTGGCAGTCCTCTCACAAGATCTTTCTTTACTAGCTCATTTATGTAGTTGAAATTTAAATGAGAGAGTCTCTTGTGTTAATTCCAGCTTTCTTCAATTGATGCTCTGCTTAACAGACAGATTGCAGAACCATCAGAATTTGTTAAAAGTCTGGCTTCATATATGTTACCATGTTTGTAACCTTTCAGAACTACTTTGCTTGTAGAATTACTTACAACTTCACAATATTCTTCAAAGAAATCCACATGATAACCTCTGTCACAGATTTGACTCACACTTAGCAGATTGTGTTTAAGTTCTGAGACAAGAGCTACTGATTCAATTATGACATTCCCAAGATTGATATTGCCATATCCCAGGGTATTTCCTATGTTGCCATCTCCATAAGAAACTCCTGGGATAGCTTTCTCCATAAAGTCTGATAGCAGGGCTTTATTTCCAGTCATATATCCTGAACATCCACTGTCCAGAACTATGATGTTTTTCCTGTTGCCCTGCAATCACAAAGACCATTATTGGTTAGTTTTAAGGACCCAGACTTTCTTGGATCCTTTGGCCTTTTTAAGTTTTTTAGCATTTGCAGCGGATTTTGTTTCAGAGTTTACGCTAACATGCTTTTTATCAGACTTTATATCAGACTTTGCATCAGAATTTACACTAAAAGGAATTACACTAACTTTCTTTAAAGAAGGTTTTATTTGATAATAATCATAGTACAAACTATGATATCCCTTACTAGTATAAATAGAATTCCATAAACTACCACAATAAAAACAAGGATTTTGTGGTTTAAACCTAACAGACTGACTCTTAACTCCTGATCTAGGAGGTAAATAGTTTATATCTTTATTTTTCCTGCAAAAAGAAGCAAGATGGTTAGAGTTTCCACAGTTATAGCATTTCTTTCCAGGAGCATTAGGAACAGGCATATAATTATTGCTTTTATTCACACCTTCCTTTCCATTCCTATTTTTCCTAGCTTCCTTGACCTTATTGAAAGTGTTTGTCCTAAATCCAATCATGTATGATGAGTTAGGAAGAACTTTCTTGTATTCCTATTTGATTTCATTGAAATTAATAAAAGACTTGTTTTGGTTTTATTATGGGCTTTATCTATTTAAAGTGTTTTAAATAAGATGCTCCATAGTTTAGAGTAAAGCTTCTAGAATTATAATGAGATTATAATAGTGAGATCTAGAAGATGATAACTCTAGACTTAAACAGTTCCTGATCATAGGATAACTAGTCGGATGTTAGTGGATCCGCAAAGATTGGTACATACTATGCTTGCTCCCTTCAGGAGGATGTCTATTCTTATAGGCATTTGTGTGGTGACACTATAGCTAGTATGTAGGTGTTTATTAGGGAATAAGTTCACTGAACATGACTCGATAAGTTGAACAACTAATGGAGATTACTCACGTGTCAATAGTTATTCACTGAGTGATAGTTGTACAAGTGTCCTTAGACTTGAGATCGTTAAAGTTATCTTGTATATAATGAATTATGCTTTGGTTTAGTCCTTAGTCTCAAGGACATCCATTAGGTCTATCCTGGGCATAGGGATTTGTGTATAGAGATAGTTAACATCAATAGAGGATCTACCCCTTCCGGTATAGGAAGAGAATATCCTATGTTATTCTTAGTATGCGAATTCTGGAATCTCAGGCCAGAGTGTATGAAATTAGAAAGGAGTTTCTAATTTGCATTAATATGAACTTTGTATTATGAATAAGAAATCATATGATTAAATTTGATAGGCCTGACACGAGATCCATGCCTTGTATTTGATCGGGATATTATAAGGGTAGAAGGAATTCATTGTACGGTAACTAGTCACTGACAGGTTCTTGGTATTCTAAGCAGTGAATTCATATTATCCGGATAGTCACGATATGTTGAGAAGCATCACTCACAATGTACAATAAATATAATTAATCAGTTAATTATATTTAGTGAATTTTAGTATTCATGTAAATAATTAATAAAAGTTTATTATTATTTATTTCTACTACCGGCATAATATTGAACCTACAGGGTCACAACATAAAAGAATATTTTTTTGATGAAATAATGAGAGAGAGAATTATTTTATAAATAGTTTAGAAAAAGAAATAATAATTAAAATAGTTTTAATTATTATTAAAGCATTTTATAAAGATAAAATGTGGGGCTAATATATATATATAGATATATTATAAAAACCTTAGGAGAGCCTTATAAATAGAAAGAGATGGCTCATTCTAAAGGCACACTTGTTTTTGTGAAAAACCTAAGAAGAAGCTAGCCTCCATCTTCTTCCTCTCTCTCTCTCTCCCCCAAAACTCCATTTTTATAAAATTTTGGTTTTATAAAAAGCTTCATCGAAGAGGATTATTCTTGGTGGATACTAGTAGAGTGCTTCACACACTGAGAAGCAACTGCTAGCAACCATTTTATAAAGCTTCGATTTTTAAGGTATGGTTACGATTCCTCCGCTCCTTTTGATTTATACGTTTTTCTATATGTGCGATACATGGTTTTTACGGAATAATTGTTATATCACGCTTCTGTTCTGTTAGGGCGAAATCACGCACTAATATTCACGCAAGTATACGCGTTCGCAAGTAATATAGAATACTTTCTAGTTCGTTCCCTCAGAGACTCAGACTAAGTTATTGTCTAATTAAACTCACTCACCAATGTATGATTACTTCTCAATGTTAAGATAATAACACTTAAAATTGTTGATTAAATATTAATTATAATTAACTACTTAATTAACCACTTAACTAACACTTCAATTTATCAATAATAAAACACTCATGAGATCACAACTTCATTATTAATTCCTTCTATAGCCATTGTTATTACCTTTAGCATGTGACAGTGATGACATTAATCGAATAACACTAAACTGATAAAAGCCAACTTTCATTGTACTAATACCATTCTACCAAGCATCCATAATTAAGATAGAAGTTGAATAGTCATCAATCATGTTGAGTTCCTATATGTCTACAGAAATTGACAACACAACGATTTAAGCACAAGTTATCCCTTTTGATTACATAGGGCAAATAAAACTGTTAGAATTACCCACTAATCATGCACAACGTACATGAACCTATGCTAGCATGGCAAGTTCTAAATCTCAAGATCCACCGTCGCTTCACAAGAGATTAACACCCTATCTTATATGTTCGCGACGCACATAAGACGAATACGCACAACCAATACTAGATATCATGCAATCATCACACACTAAAGTATTAAACAATTAACTAAAGAATTCCATAATAAATCCGTTGCAACCCCATGATCACGATTAGCCCATAATAGAACTTATCGCCATCATGGGTTCATATGAAATCATGATAAACAACACAAGAAAATAATAACTAAACTAATTATATTAAAACAGAGTACGTCACAAGAGTAAATAAGTCAAAGCAAGAAAACTAGCATCCAACGTTACAACGAAACAAGAATCACAAGAAAATATGCTTCCTCTTCGTTACAGTGTGCTAAATCGGTCTTCTTCCTTATCTCCTTCGCTTCTTGCGCAAAACACAATCTAAAACATAATCTCCTTCCTATTCTCTATGAAAACGTCTCAAATCTACTTATATAATAGTCCCATAAAACTCAGATTACATAGAAGTTGGAAGCCAAACAGAAGTAGAAGTCTAAAATAATTCAGCTTTTTCCCCGACCCTGCGCGGCCGCTCAGCATTTCTGCGCGGGCGCGCAAGGCTGCTGCGCGGCCGCTCAGCATTGCTGCGCGGGCGTGCAGGACCCTACTGGAAAAATTCCAGGTTTGCTCCGTTTCTTCGCCGTAATCTGCCCGTTCTTTTCCTCTCGCAATGGTGAACACATGCCAAGGCTTATTCTTGATGATTCCTCCTCCGAAATGCAACTAATACCCTGAAATGCATAAACACTAGAAAAACGCATCAAATACACAAAATACTTGATTTCAAGACACCAATTTAAGCCATTTTAAGACGTTCTAAGTGGTATAAAATGCCACTTATCACACCCCCAAACTTAAATCGATGCTTGTCCTCAAGCGTCACAGACTCAAAACAAATAAAAATATGCATGAATGCAATCTATATGAAAATGCAACGATACCCCTTACTACAATTAACCAACCAAATTGTCACGTCTCAACGAATGCAGTTAGACACTAAAGATCAATAAACTCATGCAAACGGACATACAGCCAGAAACGTGGTATGTGCAAATGCTTAACAGATATGCTTCGGAACTAGACCAATTACTATGACTAGACTATCCTCAAGGCAATCCTACGATTATACAAAGAATAAAAATTCTAGGCACAAAGTGATATACAACACTACAAGAACTCTGGAGCTTACTACGGAATCGTGCTTTTTATTTACAACACAAATGCTTATTTGACCGTGCAATGAGTGAGGTCCACAAAAGACTTATACAATGGTATCTATGTAACGAGCGTTAGGTTAGCGGATCCTAGACTCTAAAAGCCTTAGGTCACTAGGCACAAAGTCCCCTAAGAACTTAATAACTCGAATACCAAAGAGCCCACTCTTGATCAATTATGCAATTTTTTTTTTTTCTGAACAAATGCGTTTCGCTCCATCTTGCTCAACCCTAGACTACTCGCATAACATGCGAGCCGGCTACTAGCCATTTGACGCCTAGCCACAACTAGCAACAAATTCCATTTTTACTCCATTTTTTTTCTTTTTCATGCCTTTACCACTAAGAACCTATTATCAAATTCTAAGCATAATAAATAGATTATTCTCGAAAATAATCAGATCATAACAACAATCTAGCCCTTAAGCATTCTCTAAGACTTAGTGAAAATACAAGTGCTTCTAGCATGCATATCAACCTACACAACTTAATATCACTTTAATGCTATCACTACACTCGTATCAATATCACAATTCAGTCGATAAATCATTGCAAAAGGGATCATGGTATATGCATGAGCTATATGATATGACAAACAAATAAAGCTATAAAAAAAACTATATGGCAAAAATTATGCAACTATATGAACTAACTATCATGAATATGCAGCTATATGACACACACAAAATATTCCTTAACTACCACCCCCAAACTTAAAATCTTCACTGTCCCCAGTGAAGGTAGTAGAAAGGAACACAGGGTATACCTACTCGGAGTCATCATCATCATCACCCTCAGTGGGTGGAGTATCAGGCGGCGGGTATGCAGAGTCCTCACCAAAAACTGGCCACTGGATATCAGCTCCAAGGCCTCGAAAAGCAGTCCCTAACGCAAGGGTGAGCTCCTGAGCAAACCTGCTCTGCGTCTCATATATGGCATCCATCCGCCGTGAAAGCCTCCTATACTGGGCATCACCCATCCCAGCACCCTCCTGAGCTCTCGAAAAACCAGCCTCATCACGCCCTGGCCTAGCCATAGTAGCACCTCGTGCTGGACGTCCTCCTGGAAGACGATAACCCAGCCCATGCTCATCAGGCTCACCACCGGTCCACTCCTGCATCCCATTCAGAGTGCCAGAATCTATCGGAGCTGCTGGCAACTGCAACTGCTCATGAGCCGGCCAGTTCACTCCTACTGCTCGGCATAGCTTCGTAACCGTGGATGCATAAGGGATGTTCATATGCTTTGCTCCCCTCAAAAACTTCAGAATTCCTTGGTAGATAAACTCACCAAGGTCCACATAGTATTCCTCATTCAGAATTCCCCACAACAGCTGTGCTCTCTCAACTGTGACCTCGTGTGCATGTGAAGAAGGCAAAATATTAGCACATATAAATGCATTCCATGCACGGGCATACCTGTTCATGGCGATCGCCGGAAAGTGACGATACTCATTATTGGCTGGACTGCGGTTCCAAACTGTGCCCGATCGACAGAGAGTCGCACAAATCAAATCCAAGTCAAAATCCTCAGCAGTCTTTTCATTCCAGTTCTCCTCCTCGGGCTTCCTCTCTCGCTGTCCAATCACACGGCGAATCGCCGCAGGATGATAATCAACCGTCAGCCCACGGACTACAGAAAACCCATTCTTTTCAGCCTTCGCGTTCGCGTAGAACTCGCGAACAACGCTCATTGGTACTGCTTCGGGTGACTCACAAAAAGCTATCCACCCCTTCTCTGCAATCATGGGCAACAACTCACCATCCCTCCCTGATGGTAAAAACCCCCTCTCCTTTAGAATCGGTTTCCCCAACAGCCTAGTGTACTCCTCCTCCGCAGCTCTGTCAGTTAACCGAGGCCTTGCAGCAGTACCCCTAGATGAATCAGCAGTAGGAACTGTGCTGCTGCTGTCAATAGTGCGTGCTCTCTTGGGTGCCATCGATTTGTGAATAAAAGTGTGTAAGAACTGATTTTTGATGTTTATAAGAGGGTTTAAGTGTAGGAAGTTTGTGGGAGATATGTGGGATAGGTGTATGTATATATAGGGTGTGGAGTAGGTTAAATTAGATTAGGAGTGGGGTTGAGGGATAAAATCATGGGGTAATGGGAAAAGAATTCGTGGGTTTATGGGCTGTGATGGGTTTTTGTGTTTTTGTTTTTTTTTTCTCTGAACTGTAAAAAATTTTCTGGAACTCGACCCCTGCGCGGCCGCTCAGCATTTCTGCGCGGGCGCGCAGAGGGTCTCTGGAAAAAAAAAATTTCAGCCCCTTTTTTCTGATTTTTTTGTGTTTTTGGATAGGTTATTAACTTCTAAGGGTTCCTGTAACAACAATTCATGGGTTGCCTCCCACGCAGCGCTTCTTTTTCGTCATTAGCTTGACGTTCCGTACCTTTCTCAAGTAGTCAACAAAATGGCACTAACCACCTCTCGGTTTGCCATGTCCCCATAGTAGTGCTTCAACCGCTGACCATTAACCTTGAATGCTTGGTCCGAATCATTCTCAAAAATTTCCACCGCTCCATGTGGAAACACAGTTTTGACAATAAAAGGTCCAGACCACCTTGATTTCAACTTCCCAGGAAAAAGTCGGAGCCGAGAGTTGAATAACAGAACTTGTTGCCCTGGCACAAATAACTTAGGATGTAGCTTCCTATCGTACCACCTCTTCACCTTTTCCTTATACATTTTGTTATTCTCGTATGCTTGCAGTCAAAATTCATCAAGTTCATTAAGCTGAAGCATTCTTTTCTTACCAGCCGCATCTAAATCCAGGTTCAATTTCTTCAATGCCCAGTAGGCCTTATGCTCAAGCTCCGCCGGTAGATGACATCCCTTACCGTACACCAACTGAAACGGTGACATCCCAAGTGGAGTTTTGTATGCTGTTCTGTAAGCCCAAACAGCTTCATCGAGCTTTAAAGACCAATCCTTCCTTGACGGACAAACAACCTTCTCTAGAATGCGCTTTATCTCTCTGTTAGACACTTCCGCTTGACCATTTGTTTGCGAATGATAGGCAGTAGCTACTCGATGATTCACATTATAACGCTGCATCATAGAAGTGAACTTACGGTTGCAAAAATGCGATCCTTTATCACTTATGATTACCCGAGGCATTCCAAACCTTGTAAAAATTTGCTTATGAAGAAAATTTAGTACTACCTTTGCATCATTTGTCGGTAAAGCTTTAACTTCGACCCATTTTGAGATATAATCGACTGCCAGCAAGATGTACTGATTATTGCAAGACGAGATAAAAGGCCCCATGAAATCGATTCCCCACACATCAAAGACCTCGACTTCAAGCATCACATTTAATGGCATCTCATCCTTCCTTGACAAATTTCCCACTCTTTGGCAACGATCACACCTTAAAACAAACTGATGAGCATCCTTGAACAAAGTAGGCCAGAAAAAACCTGCTTGCAGAATACGAGCTGCCATCTTCTCACCTCCATAGTGTCCACCATAAACCGTGGAATGGCAATCTCGTAATATCCCCTCCATCTCACAGAACGGGATACATCTCCTGATGATCTGGTCAGCTCCCTGTCTAAACAAATATGGTTCATCCCACATATACCACTTCACCTCATGCAGAAACTTCTTCTTTTGAGCGGATGTCAAATTAAGCGGCATTATATTGCTGACAAGATAGTTTACAATATCTGCAAACCATGGTTCTTCCTCCTGAATTGCAAACAACTGCTCATCCGGAAAAGATTCATTGATTAACGTCCTATCTTGTGAAGTAGAATCGGGATTCCCCAACCTAGAGAGATGGTCAGCTACTTGATTCTCAGTACCTTTTCTATCTTTGATCTCTAACTCAAATTCTTGAAGTAAAAGCACCCAACGAATGAGTCTCGGCTTTGAATCCTTCTTAGAAACCAGATAGCGAATAGCTGCAAGATCAGTGAATACTGTCACTTTCGTACCAAGCAGATAAGATCGAAATTTCTCAAAGCCAAAGACTATAGCCAAAAGCTCCTTCTCAGTAGTGGTGTAGTTCAATTGGGCCCCATTTAAAGTCTTACTCGCATAGTAGACCACATGGAAGAGATTTTTCTTGCGCTGTCCCAGAACTGCACCTACCGCATAATCACTCGCATCACACATCATCTCAAACGGTTCTGTCCAATCTGGTGCTGTAATAACTGGTGCAGTGATCAAACTCTTCTTGAGAGTCTCGAATGCTGCCAAACATTCATCATCAAATTTGAAAGGCACATCTTTCTCAAGCAAATTGCACAATGGCTTAGATATCTTTGAAAAGTCCTTGATGAATCGCCGATAAAAACCCGCATGACCGAGAAAACTACGGATTCCTTTCACCGAATTAGGTGGGGGAAGATTTTCAATGACTCCCACCTTGGCCTTGTCCACCTCCAGACCTTTGCTAGAGACCTTATGCCCACGGATAATGCCTTCACGCACCATAAAATGACATTTCTCCCAATTAAGCACCAAATTAGTTTCCACGCATCTTTTGAGTACGGCGCGCAGATTATTCAAACATTCATCATATGAGTGTCCAAAGACGGAGAAGTCATCCATGAACACTTCGACGTTATTTCCAATCATGTCAGAGAATATAGCCATCATACATCTCTGAAAGGTGGTCGGGGCGCCACATAACCCAAACGAAACTCTACGAAAAGCAAATGTGCCAAATGGACAAGTGAAGGTAGTCTTTTCCTGATCCTCTGGTGCAATACAAATCTGATTATACCCGGAATAACCATCCAGAAGACAAAAATACTCATGTCCCACCAATCTGTCAAGCATTTGATCAATGAATGGGAGAGAGAAGTGATCCTTCCTTGTGGCTTTGTTCAATTTTCTATAATCCATGCATACTCTCCATCCTGTAACTGTTCGAGTAGGGATGAGCTCATTCTTTTCATTTGCGACCACAGTGATACCTCCTTTCTTAGGTACACATTACACGGGGCTCACCCACGAGCTGTCAGAAATAGGATAAATGATGCCTGCATCTAGCCATTTCAGAATTTCTTTCTTCACCACCTCCTTCATGATGGGATTCAGTCTTCGTTGTTGTTCCACAGTTGGCTTACTACCTTCCTCTAGCAGAATTTTATGCATACAATATGAAGGACTTATCCCCTTGATGTCTGCTATGGTCCATCCTATAGCCGATTTGAATTCTCTCAAAATCCTTAAGAGCTTGTCTTCCTCACTACCTGAAAGGTCAGCTGAAATAATAACAGGTAACATAGATGAATCACCTAAAAAAGCATACCTCAAGTGTTCAGGTAATGGTTTGAGCTCTAAGGTAGGTGCTTCCTCTATTGATGGTTTGAGCTTCCCTTCAGCATTCTTAAGGTCAGAAGTACCAAGAGATTCAAATGGTATGTCGAGCTTTCGCTTCCATGGAGAAGCGTTCAGATATTGTAATTGCTCATTGCTATCTTCATCATCGCTGTCAAAATCCCCCACTAAGGCCTTTTCCAATGCATCAGACATTAGCATGTGATCGAGTTCCGAAGTAACCGCAGAATCAATCACATCCACTTTTAAGCACTCCTCATCTTCTGTAGGGAATTTCATTGCCTTGAATACGTTGAAGGTCACATCCTGATCTTGGACCCGCATAGTAAGTTCCCCTTTTTGCACATCTATCAAGGTACAGCTAGTAGCCAAGAAAGGCCTCCCCAAGATTATGGGAATCTTCTTATCTTCCTCAAAATCCAGAATAACAAAATCAGCAGGAAAGAAGATCTTATCCACCTTGACGAGCACATCATCAACTATGCTCCTTGGGTAAGTAATGGAACGGTCCGCCAATTGTAGCGACATGTATGTGGGTTTTGGATCAGGCAGATCCAGCTTTTTAAAGATCGACAAGGGCATCAGATTAATGCTTGCTCCCAAATCACAAAGGCACTTGTCAAAAGTTAGATTGCCAATGGTGCAAGGAATGGTGAAGCTTCCTGGATCTTTCAGTTTTGGTGGTAACTTTTGTTACAGAACCGCGCTGCATTCTTCCGTGAGAGCAACGGTTTCAAGGTCATCCAGTTTCACCTTCCTTGAAAGAATAGTCTTCATAAACTTCGCATAACTAGGCATTTGTTCCAGCGCCTCAGCGAAAGGTATATTGATGTGAAGTTTCTTGAACACCTCCAGAAACTTCCCGAACTGTCTATCCAGCTTTTGTTGCTGCAATCTCTTAGGAAAAGGTGGTGGAGGATAGAGCTGTTTCTCCCCTGTATTAGCCTCAGGCAGAGTGTGTTCAACAGTAGTCTTCCTTGGTTCCGCCGTTTTCTCCTTTTGCTTAGATTCTTCATCTCTAACTTCAGCTTCGACTTCTTTTGCCTTTTCAGCATCAGCTACTTTTCCAGACCTTAAGGTAATAGCCTTGACTTGCTCTTTAGCTTCCTTCCTGCCTGGTACTTCCGTGTCACTGGGAAGAGTGCCAGGTTGATGATTGAGCACTGCATTGGCTAATTGACCGATTTGATTTTCCAAGGTCTTGATAGAAATCGCCTGACTCTTGCACAACAGCTTAAGTTCCTCAAAATCAGCACTAGTAGGTGCAGCTGCACTTCCCTGTTGAGGATATGATTGCCTTGTAGCATACTGCTGTGGTTGCTGGAATCCAGGTGGGTTAAACTGTTTACTTACTCCTTGCTGATATGTTGGCTGAATAGCATTCTGATTATTCCCCCAGCTGAAATTTGGATGATTTCTGTTGTTAGGATGATAGGTCGCTGGCACAGGCTGCTGTTGTCACTGATAATTATTCACATACTGAACAGATTCGTTGACAAGAGAACACTGATCCGTAGCATGAGAACCTGCACAAAGCTCACAAACCATAGCTATTTGATTAACTCCATACGTAGCCAAAGAATCAACCTTCATTGATAGTGCTTGGAGCTGGGCTGCAATAGCGGTGGCTGCATCAACTTCCAGAATACCTGCTACCTTGCCTGACGTCATCCTCTGAGTTGGGTTTTGATGCTCATTTGCAGCCATTGTCTCGATAAGATTATACGCCTCAGTATAGCTTTTAGCCCATAAGGCACCTCCAGCTGCTGCATCGAGCATGGGCCAAGATTGGGCCCCCAAACCATTATAAAAACCAGTGATTACCATCCAATCTGGCATTCCATGATGTGGTCATTTTCTCAACATTTCCTTGTAGCATTCCCAAGCCTCACACATAGATTCTGTAGGTTGCTGCGCAAACTGAGTAAGAGCACTCCTCATAGCAGTAGTCTTTGCCATGGGATAAAACTTCACCAGAAACTTTTGCGCAAGATCTTGCCACGTAGTGATGGACCCAGCTGGTTCAGAATGTAACCAGTCTTTAGCTTTATCCCTCAGTGAGAATGGGAAAAGCCTCAACTTGATAGCCTCATCAGTCACGCCATTATACTTAAAAGTGCTGCAGATCTCGACAAAATTCCTTATGTGCATGTTGGGGTCTTCAGTTGCCGCTCCTCCAAAAGAAACAGAATTCTGCACCATCTGAATAGTGCCCGGCTTGATTTCAAAGGTGTTAGCTTGAATAGCCGGATGAAGGATGCTTGACTGAATGTCATCAATTTTAGGCCGAGAAAAATCCATAAGAGCTGGATCAGCTTGAACAATACGATCTCCCATGTTTACTGGTTCTTTCTGCTCAGTTCCTGAATCCGAATCCTCAAAATCTAACTTCTCCGGAGTATCAAGAACTTCGTCTTTCTCCTCAGCTGTATCTAAGGTCCTCTTGCGAGCACGAGAACGAGTTTGCATAAACGCTTGCTAAAGTACCTGAAACACAACCGAAAAGAGTAAGCAACTACTACGTCCTAATCACTGAGTCCTAATGACCAATGATGGTAAGTACATAAACTAAACAAATACGCCAAGTCCCCGGCAGCGGCGCCAAAAACTTGTTAGGGCGAAATCACGCACTAATATTCACGCAAGTATACGCGTTCGCAAGTAATATAGAATACTTTCTAGTTCGTTCCCTCAGAGACTCAGACTAAGTTATTGTCTAATTAAACTCACTCACCAATGTATGATTACTTCTCAATGTTAAGATAATAACACTTAAAATTGTTGATTAAATATTAATTATAATTAACTACTTAATTAACCACTTAACTAACACTTCAATTTATCAATAATAAAACACTCATGAGATCACAACTTTATTATTAATTCCTTCTATAGCCATTGTTATTACCTTTAGCATGTGACAGTGATGACATTAATCGAATAACACTAAACTGATAAAAGCCAACTTTCATTGTACTAATACCATTCTACCAAGCATCCACAATTAAGATAGAAGTTGAATAGTCATCAATCATGTTGAGTTCCTATATGTCTACAGAAATTGACAACACAACGAATTAAGCACAAGTTATCCCTTTTGATTACATAGGGCAAATAAAACTGTTAGAATTACCCACTAATCATGCACAACGTACATGAACCTATGCTAGCATGGCAAGTTCTAAATCTCAAGATCCACCGTCGCTTCACAAGAGATTAACACCCTATCTTATATGTTCGCGACGCACATAAGACGAATACGCACAACCAATACTAGATATCATGCAATCATCACACACTAAAGTATTAAACAATTAACTAAAGAATTCCATAATAAATCCGTTGCAACCCCATGATCACGATTAGCCCATAATAGAACTTATCGCCATCATGGGTTCATATGAAATCATGATAAACAACACAAGAAAATAATAACTAAACTAATTATATTAAAACAGAGTACGTCACAAGAGTAAATAAGTCAAAGCAAGAAAACTAGCATCCAACGTTACAACGAAACAAGAATCACAAGAAAATATGCTTCCTCTTCGTTGCAGTGTGCTAAATCGGTCTTCTTCCTTATCTCCTTCGCTTCTTGCGCAAAACACAATCTAAAACATAATCTCCTTCCTATTCTCTATGAAAACGTCTCAAATCTACTTATATAATAGTCCCATAAAACTCAGATTACATAGAAGTTGGAAGCCAAACAGAAGTAGAAGTCTAAAATAATTCAGCTTTTTCCCCGACCCTACGCGGCCAAACAGAAGTAGAAGTCTAAAATAATTCAGCTTAGTCTAAAAAAGTATGATCCACTTTTTTTGGTTCAGTCTGAGATAGAAATGAATGATAGAGACATTCATTTGATGTTGTTGTTCTAGTTCTGACACCTGCTTCAGGATCTCCAATTATTAAGTCATATGTATATGATTTAGTCCACTTCCTTGCAAATGGAAGTTGATCTCTAGAACTGGATCCTCCCGCATGATCCATGCTGTCTCCATCAGCATTTTCTGATGTTCCCCCTGAAGTTATGCTCTCTGAAATTTCAGAATTTGAGTTGGATCCTTCAGGAATTGAAGAATTAGAGTTTCCAAAATTATCAGAATTTGGCTCATCAGCACCTGATGAATCAAAACTTGAAGAGCCAGTGACATGTTCTGATACTTCTTGAGAGTTTTGAGATGTGGTATGATCATCAACTTGCTCCCCCTGAACAGGTGCATTTTCTTTAGGTGTAGTTACCATAGTTTCAATGAAATCAGAATTTAACCCGTCAGAACTTACAGGATCAGGATTTAGGTCATCAAAATTTACATCTTCATTTTCAAATCTCAGCTAATCATGATCATTGAAATCTTCAAGTCCAATAATCTTTTTATCATCAAAAGATACATTGATAGATTCCATGACAACCCTTGATCTTAAATTGTAAACTCTAAAGGCTTTTATGGAAAGTGGATATCCAACAAAAATTCCTTCATCAGCTTTTAGATCAAATTTTAACAGCTGTTCAGGATGAGTCTTAAGAACAAAACACTTGCATCCAAATACATGAAAATATTTCAGATTTGGCTTCTTTTTCTTCACCATCTCATATGGTGTTTTCCATGCTTGTTTATGAGTGTAGCATTCTGTGTAAAACAAGCAGTCTGTACAGCTTCAGTCCAAAAATAGGTTGGTAGCTTTGCTTCATCAAGCATAGTTCGTGCAGCTTTAATAAGAGTCATGTTCTTTCTTTCTACAACTCCATTCTGCTGTGGAGTTCCAGGTGCAGAAAATTCCTGCTTTATTCCATGCTCTTTGCAGAACTCTTCCATGATTGAATTCTTGAACTCAGTGTCATTATCACTTCTTATTATTTTAACAGAATCTTTGACCAACTTATCCAGCTGTCTGACATGATCAGTTAGAGTAGATGCGGTTTCATTCTTCTTGTGCAAGAAATACACCCAAGTGTATCGTGTGAACTCATCCACTATAACCATAGTATATTTATTCTTTGCAATGGACATGACTGGACCAAATAGATTAACCTGTAGTAAGTGATAAGGCTTAAGAATTGAGGATGCAGTTTTACTCTTGAATGAAGATTTTCTTTGTTTTGCCTTTTGACATGAGTCACAAAGACCATTAGGAGAAAATACTGATTTTGGCAGTCCTCTCACAAGATCTTTCTTTACTAGCTCATTTATGTAGTTGAAATTTAAATGAGAGAGTCTCTTGTGTTAATTCCAGCTTTCTTCAATTGATGCTCTGCTTAACAGACAGATTGCAGAACCATCAGAATTTGTTAAAAGTCTGGCTTCATATATGTTACCATGTTTGTAACCTTTCAGAACTACTTTGCTTGTAGAATTACTTACAACTTCACAATATTCTTCAAAGAAATCCACATGATAACCTCTGTCACAGATTTGACTCACACTTAGCAGATTGTGTTTAAGTTCTGAGACAAGAGCTACTGATTCAATTATGACATTCCCAAGATTGATATTGCCATATCACAGGGTATTTCCTATGTTGCCATCTCCATAAGAAACTCCTGGGACAGCTTTCTCCACAAAGTCTGATAGCAGGGCTTTATTTCCAGTCATATATCCTGAACATCCACTGTCCAGAACTATGATGTTTTTCCTGTTGCCCTGCAATCACAAAGACCATTATTGGTTAGTTTTAAGGACCCAGACTTTCTTGGATCCTTTGGCCTTTTTAAGTTTTTTAGCATTTGCAGCGGATTTTGTTTCAGAGTTTACGCTAACATGCTTTTTATCAGACTTTATATCAGACTTTGCATCAGAATTTACACTAAAAGGAATTACACTAACTTTCTTTAAAGAAGGTTTTATTTGATAATAATCATAGTACAAACTATGATATCCCTTACTAGTATAAATAGAATTCCATAAACTACCACAATAAAAACAAGGATTTTGTGGTTTAAACCTAACAGACTGACTCTTAACTCCTGATCTAGGAGGTAAATAGTTTATATCTTTATTTTTCCTGCAAAAAGAAGCAAGATGGTTAGAGTTTCCACAGTTATAGCATTTCTTTCCAGGAGCATTAGGAACAGGCATATAATTATTGCTTTTATTCACACCTTCCTTTCCATTCCTATTTTTCCTAGCTTCCTTGACCTTATTGAAAGTGTTTGTCCTAAATCCAATCATGTATGATGAGTTAGGAAGAACTTTCTTGTATTCCTATTTGATTTCATTGAAATTAATAAAAGACTTGTTTTGGTTTTATTATGGGCTTTATCTATTTAAAGTGTTTTAAATAAGATGCTCCATAGTTTAGAGTAAAGCTTCTAGAATTATAATGAGATTATAATAGTGAGATCTAGAAGATGATAACTCTAGACTTAAACAGTTCCTGATCATAGGATAACTAGTCGGATGTTAGTGGATCCGCAAAGATTGGTACATACTATGCTTGCTCCCTTCAGGAGGATGTCTATTCTTATAGGCATTTGTGTGGTGACACTATAGCTAGTATGTAGGTGTTTATTAGGGAATAAGTTCACTGAACATGACTCGATAAGTTGAACAACTAATGGAGATTACTCACGTGTCAATAGTTATTCACTGAGTGATAGTTGTACAAGTGTCCTTAGACTTGAGATCGTTAAAGTTATCTTGTATATAATGAATTATGCTTTGGTTTAGTCCTTAGTCTCAAGGACATCCATTAGGTCTATCCTGGGCATAGGGATTTGTGTATAGAGATAGTTAACGTCAATAGAGGATCTACCCCTTCCGGTATAGGAAGAGAATATCCTATGTTATTCTTAGTATGCGAATTCTGGAATCTCAGGCCAGAGTGTATGAAATTAGAAAGGAGTTTCTAATTTGCATTAATATGAACTTTGCATTATGAATAAGAAATCATATGATTAAATTTGATAGGCCTGACACGAGATCCATGCCTTGTATTTGATCGGGATATTATAAGGGTAGAAGGAATTCATTGTACGGTAACTAGTCACTGACAGGTTCTTGGTATTCTAAGCAGTGAATTCATATTATCCGGATAGTCACGATATGTTGAGAAGCATCACTCACAATGTACAATAAATATAATTAATCAGTTAATTATATTTAGTGAATTTTAGTATTCATGTAAATAATTAATAAAAGTTTATTATTATTTATTTCTACTACCGGCATAATATTGAACCTACAGGGTCACAACATAAAAGAATATTTTTTTTGATGAAATAATGAGAGAGAGAATTATTTTATAAATAGTTTAGAAAAAGAAATAATAATTAAAATAGTTTTAATTATTATTAAAGCATTTTATAAAGATAAAATGTGGGGCTAATATATATATATAGATATATTATAAAAACCTTAGGAGAGCCTTATAAATAGAAAGAGATGGCTCATTCTAAAGGCACACTTGTTTTTGTGAAAAACCTAAGAAGAAGCTAGCCTCCATCTTCTTCCTCTCTCTCTCTCTCCCCCAAAACTCCATTTTTATAAAATTTTGGTTTTATAAAAAGCTTCATCGAAGAGGATTATTCTTGGTGGATACTAGTAGAGTGCTTCACACACTGAGAAGCAACTGCTAGCAACCATTTTATAAAGCTTCGATTTTTAAGGTATGGTTACGATTCCTCCGCTCCTTTTGATTTATACGTTTTTCTATATGTGCGATACATGGTTTTTACGGAATAATTGTTATATCACGCTTCCGTTCTGTTAGGGCGAAATCACGCACTAATATTCACGCAAGTATACGCGTTCGCAAGTAATATAGAATACTTTCTAGTTCGTTCCCTCAGAGACTCAGACTAAGTTATTGTCTAATTAAACTCACTCACCAATGTATGATTACTTCTCAATGTTAAGATAATAACACTTAAAATTGTTGATTAAATATTAATTATAATTAACTACTTAATTAACCACTTAACTAACACTTCAATTTATCAATAATAAAACACTCATGAGATCACAACTTCATTATTAATTCCTTCTATAGCCATTGTTATTACCTTTAGCATGTGACAGTGATGACATTAATCGAATAACACTAAACTGATAAAAGCCAACTTTCATTGTACTAATACCATTCTACCAAGCATCCACAATTAAGATAGAAGTTGAATAGTCATCAATCATGTTGAGTTCCTATATGTCTACAGAAATTGACAACACAACGATTTAAGCACAAGTTATCCCTTTTGATTACATAGGGCAAATAAAACTGTTAGAATTACCCACTAATCATGCACAACGTACATGAACCTATGCTAGCATGGCAAGTTCTAAATCTCAAGATCCACCGTCGCTTCACAAGAGATTAACACCCTATCTTATATGTTCGCGACGCACATAAGACGAATACGCACAACCAATACTAGATATCATGCAATCATCACACACTAAAGTATTAAACAATTAACTAAAGAATTCCATAATAAATCCGTTGCAACCCCATGATCACGATTAGCCCATAATAGAACTTATCGCCATCATGGGTTCATATGAAATCATGATAAACAACACAAGAAAATAATAACTAAACTAATTATATTAAAACAGAGTACGTCACAAGAGTAAATAAGTCAAAGCAAGAAAACTAGCATCCAACGTTACAATGAAACAAGAATCACAAGAAAATATGCTTCCTCTTCGTTACAGTGTGCTAAATCGGTCTTCTTCCTTATCTCCTTCGCTTCTTGCGCAAAACACAATCTAAAACATAATCTCCTTCCTATTCTCTATGAAAACGTCTCAAATCTACTTATATAATAGTCCCATAAAACTCAGATTACATAGAAGTTGGAAGCCAAACAGAAGTAGAAGTCTAAAATAATTCAGCTTTTTCCCCGACCCTGCGCGGCCGCTCAGCATTTCTGCGCGGGCGCGCAAGGCTGCTGCGCGGCCGCTCAGCATTGCTGCGCGGGCGTGCAGGACCCTACTGGAAAAATTCCAGGTTTGCTCCGTTTCTTCGCCGTAATCTGCCCGTTCTTTTCCTCTCGCAATGGTGAACACATGCCAAGGCTTATTCTTGATGATTCCTCCTCCGAAATGCAACTAATACCCTGAAATGCATAAACACTAGAAAAACGCATCAAATACACAAAATACTTGATTTCAAGACACCAATTTAAGCCATTTTAAGATGTTCTAAGTGGTATAAAATGCCACTTATCACGTTCATCCGTAAATTCCTTCAGTTTACATTTTTAATCTCTTTTAGCTTATGCTTAAGCTGTTTTTTTGTCATTAAACCTATGTTTACTTCAGCTGGTTTATCCTATTTTAATTTGTCAGAAGTTAACTTTTCTTTGACTTCTGTTTTAGAGTCTATCATCTTTTCAGATTTTGACTTATCAGAATTTGACACAAACTTGACAGGATTAACTTTAGGCTTTTCAGCTTTCTTGGTAAAGTTTGGTTTAGATGACACAGTTTCCTTTTGTTCTTTATCATCTAGATAACCTAGTCCTTCTTTCCAATTTCCATTTTCTAAGATTTTCTGAGTTGTTCTTCCAGAGTCAGTCCAAGTTTTGATTATCTCCTTTTCCTTTTCCAGTTCAGGTTTAAGAGATTTATTCAATTTTAGCACTTCATCTCTAACATACAAAGCCTCATCTCTTTCTTTCTAAGTTTGATGAAATATAACTAACTCTTTTTCTCAGTAGTCATTTCTGTTTCTAAAAGCAAGACTTTCAGATATTGATCTTTCATTTGTTAAAGTCTGATCTCTAAAACTAATGAACATAGTTTTAAGATATAATCTTAGCTCAGAAATATCATCAGTATGAGAAGTAAAAGTTGAATGAGGTACCTTCAATTCTGCAGCATCAGAACTGCTATCAATATTTGCCATTAAGGCATAGTTCACCTCATCTTCAGAATCTGAAGTGTCTGCCAATTTTTCTTCTTTGTGATAAGTGACTGGCCTTTATCACCTTTTCCTTTCTTGCAGTCAGGAGAGATGTGGCCTCTTTCACCACAATTGTAGCATTTGACATTTGAGTTATCTCCTCTATCAGACTTTCCTCCTTTGTCTTT
Source organism: Apium graveolens (assembly GCF_009905375.1). Classification (NCBI taxonomy): domain Eukaryota; kingdom Viridiplantae; phylum Streptophyta; class Magnoliopsida; order Apiales; family Apiaceae; genus Apium; species Apium graveolens. The sequence continues at coordinate 169,171,243 of NC_133655.1, forward strand.
AGACTTTCTGAACCATTTCTTTTCAGAACTTCCACCTTTCCTGGAAAACTTCTTGCCCTTTCTGAATTTCTTGTAGGTTATCTTTGTGATACCCTTCACCATAAGAGCACACAGTTGCATCATCTCTGCATCAACATCTACTTCAGATAAACTTTCAGATTCTAAATCATCATCATCAGAATATGATGACTCTAAATCAGACTGTATGATGAGAGCCTTTCCTTTTGCCCCTCTTTGAGACAACCACTTTAGGAGATTCCTCCTCAGCTTTAAGAGCAACTGTCTTTGACTTTCTTCCATGCCTTTTGCTCCTTTGATCAATCTCAAGTTCATGAGTTTTGAGCATACCATAAATTTCATTAAGAGTAGTTTCAGCAAGGTCATCGTTGTCTCTTATGGTAGTAGACTTCAAATCCCAATTTTCAGGAAGAGCTAAAAGGGATTTTAGATTTGAATCTTCAAGATCATATTCCTTGTCCACCAGTGACAGAACATTCAAGAGTTTGGCAAATCTGTCATATAAAACAGTTAATGATTCATCAACTTTTGAATCAAAGTGTTCATACTCTTGAGTGAGTATAGTCTTCCTGTTCTTTTTTATAGTTTCAGTTCCTTGGCATCTTGTCTCCAAAGAATCCCATATTTCCTTTGCAGTCTTGCATCCAATTACCATATTTGACATGATATTGTCAATTGCACTATGAAGCAGATGCCTTACCATTGCATCCTTGGCAATGGATGAGATGTCTTCAGTTGTGTAATCACCTTTCTCCTTTGGTATCATCTTTGCTGGTTGATCAGCAACTGCAACAGAAATCTTGGTAGGCTTATATGGTCCATCATTAATTCTATCAAGGTATTCTGGATCTGTGGCTTCCAGAAATATATCCATATTTACCTTCTATATAGGATACTCTGATGCTCTCAGTATGGGAACCCTAATACTCTCATATCTACCATGGGTTTGATTGTTTTGAGTATCTTGAGTTTTGGTGGGCTTAGTTGGAGTTTGTGTTTCTTCATACATGATTGTAAACTGGATCTCACTGTTTGTATATCAATAGAGAGGCTCTGATACCACTTGTTAGGTCACACAACACTATAGAAGGGGGTTGAATATAGTGTTTATACAATCAAATCGATTTAGAACACAAGTATGTAACATTAATCAAGTTTATTCAATATAATAAGCTCTATTACAAAGTAGGTTAAACTACTCTCTCAGTGATGAACAATATCACTAAGAGCTGCTAGGTTACAATGAATAATGTTCTCGTGAATGATAACACATGTAGTGTAAACCCTAAGTTGTGTTTATATAGTACACGGTTACAAGATATCTTCTAATTGATATGGAATATAATTTTATCTCCTAAAATATATCAATCAGATATTATCTTCTACAAGTCTTCTAGTTGTTCAACTCTTCATGCATATCTTGTATTGTTTTAGTCCAGATCCTCTCCTGTAAATCAGCCGCATTCCTTATCTGAAGTACCCGCACTTAAGTCCTGATATAAATCCTGATGGCCTTAAGTTCTGATATAAGTTCTGACTTCAGTAAGTTCTGATTTCTAGTAAGTCCTGATATTAAGTTCTGAAACTAAACACAACAGATTAGACATGACATCACAAATATATCTAACACCATGACCGACCAAGAGTAGGATTGGTCGACCAGGCCACATAAAGGCCTTATGGCCAACTAGGAACCCCTGTAGGTTTGGTCCAGGGCCTCCTAAAGGTTTTTCAGTGGCCCTCCTATGGAATTTCTTGAAAATTCTTACAAAGGTTGGCTCTCAAACAGAAATAAGTTTCGTGAAGATTAGGATGTCCACGAGAACAAGGTCCATCAAGACCAGAACGTCCAGAAGAACAAGTTATGTGAAGACTAGAACGTCCACGGAAACAAGTTTCGTGAAGAGTAGGAAGTTCACCGAAAAAGTATGAGGAATGTTCGCCTCCGTGCCGACCAGCACCACCATGGAGGTGGCTCCATGGCCGACCAAGAGTAGGCTGAGCCAAGTAGGCCTCCTGAACGTTTTCCGATGGCCCTTCTGGGAATTTTTTTGAAAACTCTTGCAAAATTGAGTGCTTAATAAGAACAAGTTTCGTGAAGACTAGAACGTCCACGAGAATAATTTTTAAGAAGGATTGAACATCTACGGGAACAAGGTCCATGAGGATTATAACGTCCATGGAAATGAGTTTCGTGAAGTACAAAACGTTCACTAGAACGAGTACAGAACGTTCACTAGAATGAATGCAGAATGTTCACTGAAACAAGAACAAAAGCACCACAAGGGGCTCTAGGACCACCATGGAGGTGGCTCCATGGCCTAGAAAGAGCAAGAAAATCCTAGCAGGCCACATGAAGGGTTGAGGCCCAGTAGAAGGTTCTACAAAAAAAAATCAGGATGTTCACCTCCGGCCAGCAAGAGGCTCAGGCCCAGCCGACCAGGAGGAGCCGAACAGGATATATGGGAGGTTGAAGCCAACCAGGACCTCTTAGGAGGATTGTACATGAGTTCATGTAAGTTTCCAGGTGACCCTCCCGTGAATTTTAGCCCCAATTAGGGCCGATTAGTGTATATTACACGTAATTAACCTAAATTAAGGATATTTAGTGATTCGCGCAATATAATTAACCACGATTAGGGTCGTTTAACTTATTTACACACATGATTAGTATGGATTAGGGATAACTAGTGCCTTGTGCATACTAATTAGTCCTGATCAAGACGAATTAGCCCCGATTAGGATATATTAGCCTCGATTAAGGCCAATTAACGCATTCTCGCTTAAAATTCGGCTATTTTAAGCCTAATTAGCAGCTTATACATGGAATTTAACCCCCGTTTAGGGCCGGTTAGCCCCGATTAGGGTCTGATAGCAACTTTCTCTCTACAACTAATCTTGACAAAGTTTAAAGGGCCATAAACACCCGCTTTTTGGTCCCGATTAGGGACCGTTTAGTGTGCAGAGGCCTTAAGTGTGTATACTCACACTATATAAGTCGTCGTAACCGTGTAGGTCGCTTCACACTTTACGATAAAATGACGATACCCATGAAGGACCGATACCCGAAAAGTTGGGTCGATACCCCCAGCTCTAAAGTTGGGGGTAACTTTCACGAAAACTCAGGCAATTTTTCCAGAAGTTGGGGGAAAATGATATGGATAGAAAATACATTCTAGAGACACATTAAATGCCACAGTAATTACGTGTGGAATTCTTCTCCAAATCCTAATACAGACAAGGCTGGTCTAGGCTCGTAACAGACTAAAGACGGCCCAAGCTGTAATATCCGGGATATATCGTGTAATTATTTTTGCTATTAAATAATTATTATATGTGTCCAGTATCTATTCTGTGAATTAATTATAAATGTTATATGTATTTGGATATTTAAAAATAATATTAATTGAGTATTTTAATTTTTATATGTCCAAAATAAAATATAGATAATTGTCATATCCTCTTAATTATTTTTATGTTGATTTATGAATTTATAAGAATCATATGAAATTTATAAAATCTTTTTCCGAGTATTTAAAATCTATTTTATAAAAACGGGAACCAACCGACGTCACCCGTTGCTACGTTTTTGGAACCCGAAACTCTTCCGAGAACTCCTTCCTAATCTAATTGTAATATTTCGAGCATTTTCCATGTTTCGACTTTTTCGATCCGGCATACGGTTTGTCCTGCGCGGGTCCCGGCGCAACATTTTCGATACAATATTCGTTTCGGTAAATCAATAAAACTCGTATTTTCGATAAACGGGATCTTTTTATTAAACTATCACAATTATCACTTCGTAGTACGTGTAACCAGGCGCTGAGACCAAGATCGCAGTACAAATTGTACTGATTTGGATAATTATCCCGAAAACCCATACCATTTGGATCAGTTTTTATAAATAAACGTACCGTTTTATATCCGGAATGATCCAACGGGATACTAATTTTCCGTAAATATAAATAGCCTTTTACCGTATTTTATTTCGTATCAAAATCATTTGCAGACAGATAATTATATAATTTTACAGTGAAAAATCATATATTCATAAACGGTTCCAAGAATCAAACCAACTTTTGAAGGTGTTATTGATCTTTGTTTGAAAAGCTCGAATACCAGATTTGAAGGTCTTGAAGAGCTCTATCAGATTCCATAACCTATTTTACTGCAGAATCAAAGGTTGATTTTATATATTTTTATTTATTTTTGAATTATTTTGATTAAAAATATGAATTTCTGTTCGGATGGTTGTTTGTATGATTTGATGATTGATTTTTGTGGAGCTTGTTTTCCTGATGATTTTGATATATTATATGTCTGATTTGGAGTTCAATAACATGTTCAAATTTGAGTTTGATTTTCGAATTTCAAAATTAGGGTTTATAACCCGTATGAATGTTTTCGATTGAAATTTGGGGGTTTTTGATTCAGGGGTTATTAGCTGTTGATTTATAGTGGGTTGTGTTCCTTATGAAATTTGCAATCGATTGGTATATAGCTCGTTAGCAGAGGATTAGTGAATTGAAGGGAGTTGTGTTTTTAAGTTTTACGATATTCGCCGGAAACCGGCGATGTTCTTGGCCATTTTCCGGCCAGGACAGGGATGATTATTGAATTTTGATTGCATGTATAAGTTGCTGGTAACCTGTAGATTAATTCTGGACAGTTTGGTGGCCTGAGGTGGCCGGAATCGTGTTCTCCGGCCACACTCCGGCGAGTCGACGGTGGGAGTTTGCAAAATTGCAAACAGGCCCCTGTACTTTTGGAGATGATGAAGTTAGGTCCCTGAAGTTTCCAGACTTTGCAAAAATTGGATTCTTGTTTTAAAAATGTTTAAAAATCATATTTCCTATTTATTTTTATTATAAAAATTCGTTTTTAATTTCTGAAAATTCTAAAAATTTGTATTTTAATTCCGAAAATTATTTTTAATTCAAAAATAAATCTGAATTAATTAGTTAATTAATTTCAGTTAATTTTTAATTGATTAATTGGTCAATTAATTCGAAAATTAATTGATTAATTGATTTAATTAATTATTAAATGATTTTAATTAATTATTTAATTAGATTTAATTATTTAAAAATGATGTAAAAATTCCGAAAAATAGTTTCGAGCTTTAAAATATTATTCTAAATTATTTTCAAGGCTCGATAATTATTATTAAATTGTTTCGAAGCCAGAATTGGTTAATTGAACCCTTTTTATTTACCCAAAATTGATCCAACGACCCGTTTTAATTCTGAAAAATGTTTTAAAAATCATTTTAAATAACCAAAAGCTTATTTATGACTCGAGACTTCTTTATAAATGATATATCATTGATTACGTGATGTATTATGTGTTATACATGACTTGTTGATTGACTGTTGGTCTATATATTCGGTGTTTACTTGATTATTGTGTAACCTTCAATCCGTTAATCGGATTTGGGTGAAAGAAGGGTAGATAGAAGTATGTGTTGAATAGAATCGTATGAGTTGATTATTGATAGATGCTTATGATATGTGAGCAGAAGAGGCAAGATGTAGGAAAGGGAAACAGGTAGTTGAGAAGTAAGACGGTTGAGATTGGAAGCGAGTGCAGGATATTAAGCTAATACCAGGCAAGTGTTCTGAACTTTCTCGAGATATTATAGTACTTGATAGTTTTGTTGATCTTGCAAGTGCTTTGAAGCACGGAAACCTAAACCCTGATTCCAGTTTTGATCTTGAGCCATGAACCTTATTCTTGCTAAGCCATTGATTATTGCATACCCAAATATGAACCTCAAATATACGATACTACTCCACAAATACATACAAACTAAATACTGAACACTGAATCGAATTACCTACACACTCAAACCATTGTATCCTATGCTTTGAAAGGCAAAATCCTTGAAACCTTGAAACACTGATTCCTTTGTTATCAATTTTTTTCATTACCCAATAGCTAAGCTTTGAAAATGCCATATTGATCCTCATAAATTCTGAAACCATTTCATTATGAAACATTCAATGTTGTTATGATTCTGTTTATTGTTTATTTTGGCTTATTCTGTTATTATGCTAGAATTGGATTGTTTTTATAAAATTGTGGACCAGATTCGTGGTCAGACCATATAATGGTCAAGTTAGGCCAATGTGTGCCTTGGATCCAGTAGTTAGAGCAATGTTGTGTGCTTTGCTCGGGGTTAGTGCGTGACTGATCAGCAGCCTAACCTTAGTTTTTAAAATAAAAGTATAATATCCAATTCTAAACCATAATCCATTGTTCACTTGATTGCATAACCATATTCACCTGATGATTATTATTTTCAGTTTTGTCATTGTGACTTGCTGAGCTAGTTAGCTCATTTGTGCGATGTTGTTCATATTCTTTCCAGTTAAAAGGGAACAAGTTGGTAGCGAAGATCCCCAGTCCAGCGCGAGAGATAGGGGTTCAGGTTGATCGAGTTAAGCTAGCAGACTTCTTTTGGAATAATTTAAGTTTGTAAAAGTTTATAATAATGTTTAATGCTCTGTTTGAGTTTGAATGGTTGGGATTTGAACGGTTTGTAATATAAGTAGATGTGTTTGGCTTGTGTGCATACTTTAACCTGTTGCGATCCTTGGTAGTTGGTAAGTAGGGTCACTGCATATTATTATTATCTTTATTATTGTTATAAACAGGTTATAAATAAGGTGTGTGTGTGGACCCCAAACTTCTGACCCGGGTTTGGAGGGCGCCACAGGTTTGGTATCAGAGCTACAGGTTATAAGTCACTGACACAAGCCTAGGTTGACGGGAATGGGTAGAGGGTTAGGATTAGAAGTAAGGAATAGAATGATAGAACGTCGAGAGGTTGAGTGTTACGGTATAACCGGTATTAGTATAATTCACATCGTGGTTCGAGATTCTTATATTACGATATGATTTCAGATAGCAGCGATGGCCGACTCTTTTATTCCCGTATCAGCTGATCACTTAGAGCCTTCAGTTGGAGTGCCATCATCGGATCCACGTCCTGTTATTCCACCAGTATTGGCTATTCTACCTCCACCTGTGTTGCAACCCGTACCACTGCAGGCTATTCCACCCCAGGCATGAGGCCACCTATCAGAGGACCCCCACCAGCTGATTCAGATTCCACTAAGCATTCAGTTGCGAGTGCCCCATTTCAGTCCACATTGCCCCCAGTTCCTTATTACCGGTATGAGGCTCTTCTATTGGAACGTGATTCCTTGTTGGCTCAGATCAGAGAGCTACAGCATATCATTAGGACTACAGATGTTGATCGTGGTGTGAGGGAGCTTCGAGAGGAGATTCATGTTACACGGAGGGTTCTTGAGGCTAGGCTACATGGAGCTACACTACCTGGCAGAGGCCCTGATGCACTGATGGGCTGGGCTACTGAGGTGATGGAGGACTTTGAGAGGCTGGTAGGACCAGAGTTTCCTTGGAGCTGAGTCAGAGGTTCAGAGATGGAGATACTGGGTAGTGTTGTATGGTTGTGTAGTATGTACAGTAGTGTGTAGTGTGTATCAGTAAGCTTTTGAGTTGTATTTACAGACTAGCTATGTTGACTAGTGAGTAGGTTGTTGTACCCTTTTGCTTTTACTTTCGAAGCGTCTTTACGCTTGTACTACTCAAAACTTTTGATCTATATATATCAATACATTTTCCCTTCCAACACTGTCATTTACTTTATTGCACCTATTTTACTCTACCTTATTTATTGCACCAGTTATACCCTGTGATACCATGTACCCTGTTTTCCATAACTGTTTATATTTTGTAAAGAAGCATGCAATTTACTTAGTTACAACTGTTTTTAAAAAGAGATATTTCTGTTTTACAAAACTTTTCTTTTATGCAAAAGATTTGATTTAAAAGCTAAATAAGTTGTTTGATTCTTTATAGAAAATGCCTCCTAGAAGAAATACCCGCACCAACACCCAGAATGAAGAAACCAACAACAACAACAATAACAACCAAGATGATATAAACCCGAATGTGAACCCAGGACCCATAGACCCAGCAATAGCCCAAATTCTTCAAATCTTGGCCCAACAAACAGTTCACCTGGCACAACAACAACAAAGGCAGACCAATCCCCAGGTAACCTTCAAAACTTTTCAGGCGATAAACCCACCAGAATTTAAGGGCTCCTTAGAGCCGATTGAAGCAAATGTGTGGTTAAAGGAAATAGAGAAGGCATTCACCTTGGTAAAAGTGAAAGAGGAGCAGAAGGTTGAGTTTGCAAGTTACTATCTGAAGAATGAGGACACCTATTGGTGGGAGATGGTGAAGACATTGGAAGGTACATATGCTATTACTTGGGAGAGGTTTAAGGAATTGTTTTTAGAAAAGTATTTTCCTCAGTTTGTCCAGGATCAGATGGAGCTGAAGTTTTTAGAATTAAAGCAAGGGAACATGTCGGTGGCAGATTATGAGAGTAAGTTTGAGGAATTATCAAGATATGTTCTGTCGTATGTGGATACTGACAGGAAGAAAGCTAAGAGATTTCAACAAGGTTTGAAGTCATGGATCAGAGGGAAGGTAGCTATTTTTGAGTTGGAGACTTATGCAGGAGTTGTACAAAAATCCATGATCGCGGAAATAGAAAGTGAGATATCACAGAAGGAGAAGGAAAGTAAGAAAAGGAAATTTGAAGGGAATGAAGGTCAGTCACAACCAGGGAAGTTTCCAAATTTTAAGAAGGGTAAGTTTCAACCAGGGAGAAATTTTAATTTCAGGAGACAGAATGCAGGCGACGGAGGCCAAGGCAACCGTCCAGTTAATGTAAATCAGCCAAATCAGTTGAGACTAACTTTTCCAGATTGTCAAGTTTGTGGAAAGAAGCATGGAGGAGTTTGTAATAAGTTGAATGTGGTATGTTTCAAATGCAACCAGAAAGGGCACTATTCAAGGGAGTGCCAAAATCAGCCAGCAAGAGAGCCAACAAATAAGGATCAGCCTATCCGGAATCCAGTAGCGAAGGTTCCAGCCATTGGATTTATGTGCTTTAAATGTGGAAAGCCAAGACATATGGCCAGGGATTGCAAGACACCAGCCCCAGTCAGTAATGCATTGAGAATTATGGGATCTACCCAACAGTGAATGAGACTTCAAGGGCTAGAGTTTTTGACATGTTTGTGAAGGATGCTATCCAGGATACGGATGTCGTGGCAGGTACGCTTAATGTGAATTCTTTATGTGCCAAAGTGTTAATAGATTCGGGAGCAACTCGATCGTTTGTTTCACAGGATTTTGTTAGTAGGTTAACTGTCCAGTTGAGTATTTAAATGAAATAATGACTGTGGAATTAGCAAATCAAGAACGTATATCTGTTAATCAAGTTTGTGGGAATTGTGAGATTGAGATCTCTGGTAGTAAGTTTTGTGTAGATTTGATACCATTTAAGTTAGGAGAATTTGACGTTATATTAGGGATGGATTGATTATCTAAGCATAATGCCCAGATAGATTGTCGAAATAAGAAGGTAAGGGTGAAGACGCCAGATGAAAGGATAGTAACGTTCAAAGGCCAGAAGCAAGTAAAGAAGTTCTTAACAATGATTCAAGCTAAGAAGTTATTACGGCAAGGATGCGAGCATTTCGTAGCATATGTAATCGACAGAAGTCAGGAACCAGCAAAACTTGAAGATATTCCAGTAGTGAATGAATTTCCAGATGTGTTTCCCGATGAATTGCCAGGACTTCTTGTAACACCCCCAGATCCGAGGTCGGGGATCCGGGTCGTCACGGTCTTTCATTCCACAATACCACTTCACTTACTTAATAAAAATAACCTTATGCTGTGACCCCACACTAACACACACCACAATCCGTTATAGTCTCAGAGATGAACATCAAAAAAAAAATATAACCACAAGTAATTATATTCCACAATTTTCTGCCAATACACCTTAAAAGGTTTTCTGAATAGATTTACATTTTATTTGCCATTATTACAATTCATATTATACATAAGTCTGGTACATCAAAAGTTGAAAGCCTAGCCTATTGGTAGTTCCTACCTCAGCTACAGCAGTATCAACGCTTCCAGAAGACTGCCGAACGTTTTCTAACCTCTTGCGAATCGGGAGCTTGGTCCGGTTCATCTTGTCTATCTGATGTTGTGTGATGAAAGAAGAAAGCAAGGGTGAGCAGCAAGCCCACCAAAATAATATGCATAATTATTTACAGTATATGAGTCTACTCATAATACTCATGAAAGTCTTGGTCAAAAGAAATGAACCAAGTTGATAACTTAATGCGATGAAGTCGCAAAATATTCAGTATATATATATACATATATACTTTTCAAAATATTGGAAGTCCTCTTCCATGCATAATATACACAAGTCCCAGTGTATAACTGTATATAAAAAAAATATCGTTGCAAGGTGATCTCATATATCTAACCTTGTCTCAACGTTTTTCTGAAAATCTTTGTCATTCATAAGACAATTATTAATTAGATATAAGTTTAGAAGATGAAGTTACCAAATACTTCACTACACTTATATCATTCCCAAATACTACTTGAACTACCACCGTTCAAGTTATAATCAATTTCAAAAGTTCATCCCACTGATGAGACCACAAGATAAGACTTGAATAGATTCAATCTTTGAAATATTATTGAATGAAAAAGTTATGAGATACTTTATTTAGTCCCGATATATATATATCCACATATATATATCCCTTTAAACATTTCCTGGAATCTCTGTTATGCAAAGTATGAACAGAGTTTGAAACATCCAATGAATTTTGGAAAGGAAAAGAATTTTGGCATAAACCCGATATCTCGCTGATCAGGCAAAGATACCAATAAGTAACCTTTTCTACTAGTAGATGGACGAATTCCCCACTGGTCATCACCCTGGTCATAATTAAGACCTATGCTGGACTGCCACTCAGCCACTTATGCATTTGATGGACTCCCACTGAGCCACTTACACAATAATAGACCGTACCCCGGCCTGTCGCTTATGCCGACTCAATGAGAGGGGCTTACTTCCCGAACGTTGGGCAAGTAATCAATTCATTTACCAAATCTGCAACCTTGTTGCGAATATAAAATACACCACAGAGCCGGATTCCCCAGGTTTTGAGCGAGTATTTAAATCCCCTTTAAAAAGGAATATCTTAAATATAAAAATGAGTTTTGGGATCCGCTCTGACTTTTAAAAATCATTTTGAAGACTCGAAAACACTTTAAAGAGTGTTTGGAGTAAGGCTGATTTAATGAAGTAAATCAGTCCCCAGAATATTAGAAAATATCTGAATATTATTAATTAAATAATATTCCCATAAAGAATAGTCTTTATAAAAATAATTGAAGTAGAAGTATTAAAACTTATACTTGAAACGAGTATTAAATAACCAAAGATATACTTATATGAAAGTATTATCTTTATTTGAATAATCAAAAATAAGTTTGATTATTGACATCTTATTCTTTAATAAAATAAAGAATATATCTCAGCAAATAATCGGAGTCATAGATCCTCAAATGAATATTCAAATAATATTCAATAAATAAAATAAGCTGAGTCATAATACCTCGAATGAATATTATAAATAATATTCATTAAATAAAATAAAGGAGTCATACATCCTCAAATGAATATTCAAATAATATTCAATAAATAAAATAAGCTGAGTCATAATACCTCGAATGAATATTATAAATAATATTCATTAAATAAAATAAAGGAGTCATACATCCTCAAATGAATATTCAAATAATATTCAATAAATAAAATAAAAAGTCATACGCCTTCGAATAATATTCGAAATAATATTCAATAATAAATAAAGTTTAAAGTTATCGAATAAACCTTATTCGATTAATAGTTTGGAAAACTATAACCATATATATATATATATATAAATATATATATATATATATCCATATCCATATATACAAGATTACTCGGGATCCTCGACTCCCGGTTTTAGAAAATATTTTCACCTTTGGGTCCCTATACTAAGGGTATATGCAAGATACCGCTATCCTCTAGCATAGGTATTATCAACTGAACCAACAGATATATATTTCAAAAATATGAAACAGGCATGCATATATACCATATCACATGCTACAATATATCGCAACATTTGCTAAATAACAATCATGCAATATCACAAGATAATGCATATACATACATTTACATCACAACAACAGTGTATCGGATATAATACTTGCCTGAGCGACTTGGGGGTGAGAAAGGTTCGGGACGAGTCTGATAACCTATAAACAACAAGTAAGTTGGAATTAAACCAAAATCACTTGTAAACCTATACTTTAACTAACTTAGATTCTAACGCTTGTTTTGCGCTCACCGATTCGCTTAAGTCACTCGGGTACCCTCGGCTCCACCATTTTTAATAATTTAACCTTTACGAGTTTTAAAGCGATTCCTTCGCGAGTGACTTACCAACTGCCTAAAACACTTACCATAAATGTTTCATGCATTAATTAACCCTTTTTGGTCTTTAACCTACATTTCAAAGTAAGGCGAGGGAAAAGTTTCGTTCGTGAAACGCCGTTACTTGAAACGGTCGTTTCTCCTAAACCGTAAATCGGAATCGAACGAACTACATATCAAAACGAAGCTCGTAACATGAGCTATCTAAACATGGCAGTGGTCACAATCTAGCAGGGGGTTCTCGGGTCCTAATGCTATGCACAAAAACAGTCCAAAGAAAATCGGACGTTACGACGGCTATGTTTACGCGATTTCCCATTTTTTAAACCATCCACGATCAACCCAAACCATCCTCAAATCCAACACACAACAAACATCCATCCTTATCACATCATAACAATCCCAACCAATTCACTTTTAATCATTCATACATATGCTTAAACCTAACTTTAATCATACTTAAGTTTCTTTAAATCAAAACCACAAAATTACCATTTCATTTCACTACCATACCAAATCTCAAACTCTAATCATAACAACAAGATACCATAACATCCTACTCATCAAAATCACCTTATAATATATATGAACCTAGGGTTTGAAAATGGTATACCTTCCTTGGATTGGTGGGTGGAGCTAGGAAGCCTTAAGAAGCTTGGAGAAGCCTTAGGAAAGCTTGGATCTTCAAGAAAACAAGAAAAAGTTCAAGTTAAAAACTTAAAAACACTATTCATTGTCTTCTTCATTGATTAAATGGAGAAGCTAGAGAAAGAATTAATGGCTTAAACTCATGATATAGCCATAACTAAGCATAAAGATGGTTAGGGAATTTTCTTACCAATTAAGGATGCTTGGATCTTGATTTTGGAAATTTTTTTCTTTGAAAAAGGCAAAAAGCCGAGAGCTAATATGAAGAACAATGCCTTGGCTGATTTTTTGATTTTTTTGATGAAATGATTTGCTAGTTGGTTGGCTTGGTTTTGTTTTTGATTTAGCAAATTACCACCTTGCCCTTGAATTTGTGTGGTCCTTAATCAACCACACCTCCCTTCTTCCATGTCATGCTTATGTCACCCTTATGATGTCATCCTCCCTTCCTTGTCTCCTTTCTATTGGTTGGATGACATCACTCCCATTAATCCCTTTGATTAACTTCCTAATCGTTTGCCTAATGACCGCTGATCTGTTGTACGGTTCGCTTAACTTTCGTTCTCGTTTATCGTTTGAAGGATCATACCCGGGATCTTATTACTTAGGTTCCCTTAACCTTTCTCAATACATTATATTCCTTTTTATGATCCTCTATTATAATCCTTTAATTTAAATCCTTTTTATTCTGTTACCTTATACTCAATTCTCTCCGTATCTTATGGATTTCCGGGAAAAACCAAAGTGTTCGGAATTGGGTTCTGACGATATTTACATACACTTATATACTTCATAGAGTTCTAATAAAATCCCAGAATATCCATAACAGAACCCCTACATAGCGTGGCATGAAAAGTTTTCTCATTCAGCAAAAACACTATTCATAAGGGTTTCAAAATTCCTCAAAAATTGGGGTTATTACAGTCTCCCCTCCTTAAAAGGATTCCGTCCCGGAATCAGATAGAAAACAAATGGGGACACTTTCTTAGCATCACACTTTCTAACTCTCGAGTCAATTTTCCCACATTGTGGTTCTACCACCAAACTCTGCCTAGTTTGATAATCCTTCTCCTAAGCACTTGTCCCTTTTTACTCTATAACCCTTCCTGGTTGCTCCATATAGGTTACGTCGGGTTGCATATCTATGCGCTCATATGCCTCGATTTATCTGGCATCTAAATTACACTTCCTTAACATTGATACGTGAAACACGTTACGAACTTGCTACAGGTTCTGGGTTAAGGCTAGCTCATATGCTAACTTCCCAAACGTCTTAATATATCCAAGGGTCCAACAAATTGTAGACTTAGCTTTCCTTTCTTTCCGAACCTCATCAATCCTTTCCAAGGGATACCTATAACATTACTAGGTCCCCTATTTCATACTCTTTATCCTTTCGTGTCAAATCAACATACTTATCATGTCCATCTTGGGCTACTACCAGCCGTCCTCTGATTAGATCTATCATATCCTTGGTCCTTTGGACTACTGCGGGTCCGAGCATCTTGCGCTCTACAACTTCATCCTAACATAAGGGAGATCGAAATTGTCTTCCCCTCAAGGATCTCATAAGGCGACATCTCGATAATGACATATGATCTATTGTCGTAAGATAACTCAATCCGAATTAAGTGATCATTCCAATTTCTTTCAAGTCTATTGCACAGACTCTCATCATAGCTTCCAATCATTAGAGCTCTTGCTCCTCAATACCCATTCTTTTCCAGTTCGTAATCGCTATCACCTTTCGTTCCTAATATTATACTGGTCATACTTTTGCTCGCTAGCGTTCTATAACCCTTTAATAACCACGTCAACCTTAGTATCACGAATGTGTTCCCATTCCGCATACTACCACCACTTTATTACTCCTTTTTTCAGCTGTTTCTATTTTCCAAAATTTGATCAATCAAATAGAATTAAAGGAATTTGTTGAGAGATCACTATGATCATGAACACTTGTTATATCGCATAGTTAGTACAGAAGGTGGCCAGCCTTTAGTACTTGACAAGCAATTAAACAATAGATGGTATCCTACTAGGCTTCTATCACACAGATAGATAGTCATTCGGCAATACCTCCCCTTCTGGAAGGGTTGTTCTTCTCAGTTTATATGAAATGAAAGAAGAGAAAAGAACGAATTGAAGAGAATTGTATATTCATAAAAATTTTATTGCCATAAAATATCTGGCTTGGAATCTACCTCTGAAGTATAGAGGTTTGTCATAGAAGAACAAAACATATATGTATTTATATCAACATCAAGTGTTATAGCATCGCATTTCACGTGCCTAAATATTTTCGCTATCCCGTCCATCATTCTATGGACCCATGCTCTTCCTCGAGCTTATACACAATTACCTTTGGAACTCCCTCGACATCGAAAATCGAATCTGGGATCTCATTCTAGACATCATCGTTACTTGAATTCTATGCTTGCACCGCAACCTTCCTCGTATAATAATACGACTCCCTATTGATAAGAAAGAATAATGATTCACTAGGTAGACACTCTACTTAATTAGTCTATCGATGATAACTTATACACTACCACGACCCGATTAGTGGTACTCAATCTCAACACCCATTCCAATACAACTCTCACGGTTGTAATCAGCTCGATACTCGCAGAATCATTGCTGCCTTACTATGGTCCACCACTGACCTACTGTCGTCATTCACATTCCATGAAATCTTAATAGCTAACCATACGGAGTCCATACATGTCGTATCAATCCTTCTAAGGAGGTAACATAATCACCATTCACGATTCATGAAGAACACTCCTGATTCTGACATACATACATGACATGAAGCAGATCAAATTGCAGAAGAGTTTCGCTCAAAGCAACGATAGCAGGCTAATACCATTTTTAATCATATGCCTTCGATAGAAGACTTAACTCAAAGGTTCGTTTAGTCCTTTTGGAAACATGGTCCTGGCTTATCCCCAGATAGGACCTCCTAAGATAGATAGCCCGTTCATGGCGATTACACGAATTAAACCTTTACCTACTACTATTACGGTTGGGTATTGCACCGTCATCAGAAGGAATGTCAATCTTCCAAACCATAATTTAACCTTCACATTTCTAACCATCATCACTGTATTCTTTTGGCACACGCGCCTATAATTATCCACTTACCTTTAAAGTGTCGGCCACCTCTTTGGCCTTTCCTGATAGTAATAGTTCCTTATAATCAACGTCTTTTAACCACCTTCAACTAAATTTTCTACCTCATTTCCATCACAGCGTATGTGAAGATGTTTTCATTAAAATCTGATAAGTAAAAAAAAAATCACCATTTTTCCATAAGTTATTGCCTCAGTCTTTAGAGGTTAATCACTGTCACGACTGACTCTCAATTATACTTAGAACATCTTTTATCTTAAGTCCTAATTGCCCTGAACAATTTCGACCATTACTGGTTCGATCCATACTTTCTCATGGTTTAACACGTGCCCCACTTGGCAACATCATAATTACGTCATATTTCCTTTATCAACATTTTTATTCTTGAGAATTTTGAATATTACCTTTCTCCTTGTAAACCTCTAAGGTTATCCTTCAATCGTTCTTCCTGTATTCCCTAGATACAGGGCATATCAAAATACCATATACTAATACCAGAATCATAGTCTATATACTTCTGAAAAAATTTCTCCATTGATCCTTAAAGGTTGTTACTACCTTAACCCTTTCCAATTCATACTGTCAAAACTCATACTATCCCTATTAAGGGTGAAATGCCAACCTTTATGCATTCCCCTAGGATTCATTTTAAGTTACCGATGTTCTATCCTTAATTCCATCTTTAAAAGGTACCTGCATCCTTCCATGGATAAATAAGGTCATATATCCCTGATATGGGTATCTTATTCAATCATTCCCACCTCGATAGTAAATGCCTAATTTCACAATAACATCTGTATTCAAAATGAGGTTAATAAATATGGCCTCCAAAAGATAACAACGGTTATCCGCTTGTCTTGCCTAATTTGGTAACGATAACAAGGATGTTCTGGAAGATATTGGTCGTGTTCAACATGAACTTCTTCTTAATAATTCCTTATTTACTTTTATTGTTTATCTCAACAGTCACCTCAATGTTGGGATATCTCTCATACCTGGCGTCTCCCTTTCTGGGTATCAAGCCACCGGTCTTACACTTCTCATTCTTGAAGGTCACTTCCTTCATCCAATTTTCCTAATTTCTTACTTCCTTGTCTCCTCAGTCTATCCGCGTCTCATTATTTATCCTTCAAACTATCTCAAGGTTTCCTCAAATCCCCCCAACTTACAGGGGGTAAACTATATATATCTCTTATGCCTTCCGCCATCAACTTTAACTCATGGTGAATCACCCTCATCCTTACGAATGCATACTTTTCTATATCTATTGCTACGAGTCTTTAGGGTTTCCTTATACCCAACTCCCTTATCATACTTCAAACTCTATTGCCTTTATATTCCTTTCCACTTCAGTTTCTTATTATTTTTCTTTCTCTTATCATTATTTCATGAACAAACACAACATAAGCATTGATTTCAAATATCCCGTCATTCTGGATTCGTGCTCTCAGAACGAATCTTGACAACTTTTTACAACTTAGATTCATAATTCATCATACTCGTCCGCCTTTGTTCTGGCTCTAAAGCTTTTACACTATCTCCATAACCTTGGGAATTACCTTCCCGAAAACAATTGACTAAACTTTAATCAGTTTATTATAACCTCTGGCTCCATGCCTTTCTTGGTCTTTCACCAGCAGGTGGTCTCTCTCTTAGGAGGGTAAGTGACAAAAACAGTCTTTTGTGGTTCGTCAATCATTTAGAATCTCAAATGATTCATCTATTTCCTTTAGCCAGGCTCTTGCCTCGACTGGGTCAACCTGTTCCTTGGAACTCTGAGAGCTTAGCGACTTAAAGGTCATGAAAGAATTTCCTACCGCATTGTTTCCTCAAGGTGGTGGTTGGGGATAATAGTCTAAGTTCTTTTTAGACAGGTCCATGAATTTCCATATAGGAGTACCGTCTCGGGTCTCCTTATCTCGCTCGACTTTTGTTTTCTCAGTCTAAATATTTCTTCCTACTCCCCATACTTGGGGTTATCTTATACGTTAAAATCCTCATTTTCCACTTTATTATATTCTGGGTTCCTTATATCTTAATTGCGACCTCCCTGATTATCACATTCAAGGTTTGCCCCTAATCTTATTCCTTGTGGGGCATATTACTTGGAAAATTTTGAGAGTCTCTGGATATTTGTCTTACTTACTTTGCTTAAGTCTTCCCCTCGTTTAGTCCTTGCACGATTGCAAATTATGAATTCTTAAGTTCGATAAACTTCATGACACTCTCTTAAGTGTTAATAGAGCAATTAACAATGTGATTTATCACAATCAAACTGATCTGAACTGAAATTAACGAATATATACATAACCATTTGTTCGAGGGTACAACAACTGAACATATTAAAGAGGATTACATCATATGAACTTATCGCTCCTATCCCAAAAGTACTACCATAAATAGTCATCTCGTCATTAATACTAATCATTCATAACTTAGGCTAATCATCCAAAAGCGGTGCTACATGAGACCCTTGTTTGATTGCTCTGGCTCTGCACACTACCATGGATTAAGAGGTGCGAGCACGCACAACATCCCTAACCTGTTCCATCACAGAGGTGATGAGGTCTAAGATAGTCGCAAGTAGAGCTGGATCAACCTGACCCTCAAGATGGCCTCTAGCTGTAACACGGGTGGTAGCCTCAATCCTTTCCATGCTATACGCTAATCCTGCCGGAAGTATCCCACCCTCAATCCTTGGTGCAGTAAGTCGATCCAACAGATCACTCCTAACATTCCGGGCCTCTGACAGGCCACCCAAAGTCATATGATAATCAGCGATAAGAGAAGCCTGAGTGGTAGCATCTAGCAGTCCATGGGGAACAGGTGGTGCAGACCCAGGAGATCCAAATGGATAACCAAGCACGGTATCAGGTGACAATGGTGCAGGGGATAAAGGTGGCATTTCCTCAGTATGTGCTGGGCTCTGTACAGGGGAGGGAACAGGAATTGGTGGAACCTCATGGAGGTCTACAGGAGCCTCTGGAAGAGGGTCTGATACTGGTATAATTGGGGTCGTGGAAGGCCCCACTCCTTCTGCCCTCATTAACTTTTGTGCCCTTGGTAACTCTTCATTCTCTAGGGCCACCCTCGCGGCCATTCTTGCTCTGGTAGTCGCCCTGACTACGGTCATCTGTTCCTCAACGGTCCTCTCTTCATTCTCATCAGGATCCTCCATGAGATCCTCCTCAGCCACAATCCTTTCCGGAATAACATCCTCAACCGCAGCATTCTCTAGCTGAACCTCATCCGGTCCCTCATTAGGGTACTCCATCGGATTCACAATTTGATCTCCAACTTGTAATAAAACATCCTCATGCTGATGCTCCTGAACCTCAAGGTTTGGTGCTCCGCTGCCCTATACGAGAACAAACTATGTTACTATCACGATACCTATAAGGGTTCCCATAAGGGTTTTAACTGTCAGTGCTACGTTAGGTAGCCCGACTATGAACTTGGCAAGAGTTCTTATTATCTTAGTGAACTTATTATCTTAACGTCCCATCATCTCTGAGGTTTATAACGCTTGGCTCTGATACCATTTCTGTAACACCCCCAGATCCGAGGTCGGGGATCCGGGTCGTCACGGTCTTTCATTCCACAATACCACTTCACTTACTTAATAAAAATAACCTTATGCTGTGACCCCACACTAACACACACCACAATCCGTTATAGTCTCAGAGATGAACATCAAAAAAAAAATATAACCACAAGTAATTATATTCCACAATTTTCTGCCAATACACCTTAAAAGGTTTTCTGAATAGATTTACATTTTATTTGCCATTATTACAATTCATATTATACATAAGTCTGGTACATCAAAAGTTGAAAGCCTAGCCTATTGGTAGTTCCTACCTCAGCTACAGCAGCATCAACGCTTCCAGAAGACTGCCGAACGTTTTCTAACCTCTTGCGAATCGGGAGCTTGGTCCGGTTCATCTTGTCTATCTGATGTTGTGTGATGAAAGAAGAAAGCAAGGGTGAGCAGCAAGCCCACCAAAATAATATGCATAATTATTTACAGTATATGAGTCTACTCATAATACTCATGAAAGTCTTGGTCAAAAGAAATGAACCAAGTTGATAACTTAATGCGATGAAGTCGCAAAATATTCAGTATATATATACATATATACTTTTCAAAATATTGGAAGTCCTCTTCCATGCATAATATACACAAGTCCCAGTGTATAACTGTATATAAAAAAAATATCGTTGCAAGGTGATCTCATATATCTAACCTTGTCTCAACGTTTTTCTGAAAATCTTTGTCATTCATAAGACAATTATTAATTAGATATAAGTTTAGAAGATGAAGTTACCAAATACTTCACTACACTTATATCATTCCCAAATACTACTTGAACTACCACCGTTCAAGTTATAATCAATTTCAAAAGTTCATCCCACTGATGAGACCACAAGATAAGACTTGAATAGATTCAATCTTTGAAATATTATTGAATGAAAAAGTTATGAGATACTTTATTTAGTCCCGATATATATATATCCACATATATATATCCCTTTAAACATTTCCTGGAATCTCTGTTATGCAAAGTATGAACAGAGTTTGAAACATCCAATGAATTTTGGAAAGGAAAAGAATTTTGGCATAAACCCGATATCTCGCTGATCAGGCAAAGATACCAATAAGTAACCTTTTCTACTAGTAGATGGACGAATTCCCCACTGGTCATCACCCTGGTCATAATTAAGACCTATGCTGGACTGCCACTCAGCCACTTATGCATTTGATGGACTCCCACTGAGCCACTTACACAATAATAGACCGTACCCCGGCCTGTCGCTTATGCCGACTCAATGAGAGGGGCTTACTTCCCGAACGTTGGGCAAGTAATCAATTCATTTACCAAATCTGCAACCTTGTTGCGAATATAAAATACACCACAGAGCCGGATTCCCCAGGTTTTGAGCGAGTATTTAAATCCCCTTTAAAAAGGAAGATCTTAAATATAAAAATGAGTTTTGGGATCCGCTCTGACTTTTAAAAATCATTTTGAAGACTCGAAAACACTTTAAAGAGTGTTTGGAGTAAGGCTGATTTAATGAAGTAAATCAGTCCCCAGAATATTAGAAAATATCTGAATATTATTAATTAAATAATATTCCCATAAAGAATAGTCTTTATAAAAATAATTGAAGTAGAAGTATTAAAACTTATACTTGAAACGAGTATTAAATAACCAAAGATATACTTATATGAAAGTATTATCTTTATTTGAATAATCAAAAATAAGTTTGATTATTGACATCTTATTCTTTAATAAAATAAAGAATATATCTCAGCAAATAATCGGAGTCATAGATCCTCAAATGAATATTCAAATAATATTCAATAAATAAAATAAGCTGAGTCATAATACCTCGAATGAATATTATAAATAATATTCATTAAATAAAATAAAGGAGTCATACATCCTCAAATGAATATTCAAATAATATTCAATAAATAAAATAAGCTGAGTCATAATACCTCGAATGAATATTATAAATAATATTCATTAAATAAAATAAAGGAGTCATACATCCTCAAATGAATATTCAAATAATATTCAATAAATAAAATAAAAAGTCATACGCCTTCGAATAATATTCGAAATAATATTCAATAATAAATAAAGTTTAAAGTTATCGAATAAACCTTATTCGATTAATAGTTTGGAAAACTATAACCATATATATATATATATATCCATATCCATATATACAAGATTACTCGGGATCCTCGACTCCCGGTTTTAGAAAATATTTTCACCTTTGGGTCCCTATACTAAGGGTATATGCAAGATACCGCTATCCTCTAGCATAGGTATTATCAACTGAACCAACAGATATATATTTCAAAAATATGAAACAGGCATGCATATATACCATATCACATGCTACAATATATCGCAACATTTGCTAAATAACAATTATGCAATATCACAAGATAATGCATATACATACATTTACATCACAACAACAGTGTATCAGATAGAATACTTGCCTGAGCGACTTGGGGGTGAGAAAGGCTCGGGACGAGTCTGATAACCTATAAACAACAAGTAAGTTGGAATTAAACCAAAATCACTTGTAAACCTATACTTTAACTAACTTAGATTCTAACGCTTGTTTTGCGCTCACCGATTCGCTTAAGTCACTCGGGTACCCTCGGCTCCACCATTTTTAATAATTTAACCTTTACGAGTTTTAAAGCGATTCCTTCGCGAGTGACTTACCAACTGCCTAAAACACTTACCATAAATGTTTCATGCATTAATTAACCCTTTTTGGTCTTTAACCTACATTTCAAAGTAAGGCGAGGGAAAAGTTTCGTTCGTGAAACGCCGTTACTTGAAACGGTCGTTTCTCCTAAACCGTAAATCGGAATCGAACGAACTACATATCAAAACGAAGCTCGTAACATGAGCTATCTAAACATGGCAGTGGTCACAATCTAGCAGGGGGTTCTCGGGTCCTAATGCTATGCACAAAAACAGTCCAAAGAAAATCGGACGTTACGACGGCTATGTTTACGCGATTTCCCATTTTTTAAACCATCCACGATCAACCCAAACCATCCTCAAATCCAACACACAACAAACATCCATCCTTATCACATCATAACAATCCCAACCAATTCACTTTTAATCATTCATACATATGCTTAAACCTAACTTTAATCATACTTAAGTTTCTTTAAATCAAAACCACAAAATTACCATTTCATTTCACTACCATACCAAATCTCAAACTCTAATCATAACAACAAGATACCATAACATCCTACTCATCAAAATCACCTTATAATATATATGAACCTAGGGTTTGAAAATGGTATACCTTCCTTGGATTGGTGGGTGGAGCTAGGAAGCCTTAAGAAGCTTGGAGAAGCCTTAGGAAAGCTTGGATCTTCAAGAAAACAAGAAAAAGTTCAAGTTAAAAACTTGAAAACACTATTCATTGTCTTCTTCATTGATTAAATGGAGAAGCTAGAGAAAGAATTAATGGCTTAAACTCATGATATAGCCATAACTAAGCATAAAGATGGTTAGGGAATTTTCTTACCAATTAAGGATGCTTGGATCTTGATTTTGGAAATTTTTTTCTTTGAAAAAGGCAAAAAGCCGAGAGCTAATATGAAGAACAATGCCTTGGCTGATTTTTTGATTTTTTTGATGAAATGATTTGCTAGTTGGTTGGCTTGGTTTTGTTTTTGATTTAGCAAATTACCACCTTGCCCTTGAATTTGTGTGGTCCTTAATCAACCACACCTCCCTTCTTCCATGTCATGCTTATGTCACCCTTATGATGTCATCCTCCCTTCCTTGTCTCCTTTCTATTGGTTGGATGACATCACTCCCATTAATCCCTTTGATTAACTTCCTAATCGTTTGCCTAATGACCGCTGATCTGTTGTACGGTTCGCTTAACTTTCGTTCTCGTTTATCGTTTGAAGGATCATACCCGGGATCTTATTACTTAGGTTCCCTTAACCTTTCTCAATACATTATATTCCTTTTTATGATCCTCTATTATAATCCTTTAATTTAAATCCTTTTTATTCTGTTACCTTATACTCAATTCTCTCCGTATCTTATGGATTTCCGGGAAAAACCAAAGTGTTCGGAATTGGGTTCTGACGATATTTACATACACTTATATACTTCATAGAGTTCTAATAAAATCCCAGAATATCCATAACAGAACCCCTACATAGCGTGGCATGAAAAGTTTTCTCATTCAGCAAAAACACTATTCATAAGGGTTTCAAAATTCCTCAAAAATTGGGGTTATTACACTTCTTCCAGAAAGAGAAATTGAATTTGCGATCGACTTAGCACCTGAAACAGAACCAGTGTCCAAGGCACCGTACAGAATGGCGCCCGTTGAGATGAAAGAGTTAGCGAAGCAATTGCAAGAGCTATTGGAGAAAGGAGTAATTAGACCCAGTATGTCCCCGTGGGGAGCTCCGGTATTATTTGTCAAGAAGAAAGATGGAAACATGAGACTGTGTATCGACTATAGGGAGCTCAACAAGCTTACAATCAAGAACAAGTATCCGTTACCTAGAATTGACGATTTGTTTGACCAATTGAAGGGAACCAAGTATTTCTCCAAAATTGATTTAAGATCGGGATATCATCAGTTGAGGATCAAGCCAGAAGATATACCAAAGACAGCTTTCCGAACAAGGTACGGACATTATGAATTTTTAGTAATGTCTTTTGGATTGACCAATGCCCCGGCAGCATTTATGGACCTGATGAACAGAATTTTCAAGGAATATTTGGACAAGTTCGTTATTGTATTTATAGACAATATTTTGATCTATTCAAAGACGGAAGAGGATCATGCGGAACATTTAAGGACAGCTTTGGAGATTTTAAGGAAAAAGAAGTTATATGCTAAATTCTCGAAGTGTGAGTTTTGGCTACAGAAAGTTCAGTTCTTAGGACACATAGTTAGTAATGAAGGGATTAAAGTGGATCCGGCAAAGATCGAGGCAATTACGAATTGGGAGAGACCGAGAACACCCACCGAGGTAAGAAGTTTCTTGGGATTGGCAGGATATTATCGACGATTCGTCCAGAATTTCTCAAGAATTGCAACACCATTAACAAAGCTTACACGGAAGAATGAAAAGTTTATATGGAACGACAAGTGCGAAGAAAGTTTTCAGGAGTTGAAGCGACGATTAATCACGGCACCTGTTTTGTCACTTCCAGACGATCAAGGGAATTTCGTAATTTATAGCGATGCTTCTCACAAAGGATTAGGATGTGTTCTAATGCAGCACGACAAGGTGATTGTGTATGCGTTAAGGTAATTGAAACCACACGAACAGAAGTATCCTACTCATGATTTGGAGCTAGCAGCCATAGTATTTGCTTTGAAGATCTGGAGACATTACCTTTATGGAGAGAAGTGTGAGATTTATACGGATCACAAAAGTTTGAAGTATATATTCACCCGGAAGGAACTTAATATGAGGCAAAGGAGATGGTTAGAATTGATCAAAGATTATGATTGCTCGATTAATTATCATCCCGGTAAAGCGAACGTTGTAGCGGACGCGTTTAGTCGGAAGGAAAGGTTAAATGAGTTATCAGTACCTGAAGAGATATATAAGGAATTTCAGAGATTGGAATTGGAGATTAGAGTTTGCAAGCCTGAAGAAGCGAAAGTGTACAGTATGACTTTTCAGCCGGAGTTGCTGGAGAAAATAAAGAAATGTCAGGAAGATGTAATGGACCAAGATATAAATCGTTTGGTAGGTGAAGAATTATGCACACAAAGGGATGATCAAGGTATTTTGAGGTTTTCTTCTAGAATTTGGATTCCACTAGTAACGGAGCTGAAGAATGAAATTTTGCAAGAAGCGCATAGTTCAAGATATTCCATCCATCCGGGAAGTACCAAGATGTATAGAGATTTAAAGGAAAATTATTGGTGGCCAGACATGAAGAGGGAAATTGCGGAATGGGTTAGCAAATATTATACATGTCAGAAAGTTAAAGCAGAGCATCAGAGACCAAGCGGATTGCTACAGCCATTGGAGATTCCAGAGTGGAAGTGGAAACATATTGCCATGGATTTTATAGTTGGATTACCAAGGACAAGGGCTAATCATGATGCCATTTTGATTATAGTGGATAGACTTACCAAGTTAGCTCATTTTCTGCGTATAAATGAAAGATTTTCGCTCGACAAGTTAGTCCATATGTACCTGAAGGAAATCGTAGTTCGTCATGGAGTTCCTATGTCTATCGTATTTGATCGAGATCCAAGATTTAACTCGAGATTTTGGAAGAGTTTTCAAGAATGTTTGGGAACAAGACTGAATATGAGTACGGCCTATCACCCCCAGACGGACGGCCAAAGTGAAAGAACGATCCAGACAATCGAGGACATGTTACGCGTTTGTGCTATTGATTTCAAAGGAAATTGGGACGAGCATTTACCCCTGGTAGAGTTTGCTTATAACAACAGTTATCACGCCAGCATTGGGATGCCACCCTATGAAGCCCTTTATGGACGCAAATGCAGATCTCCAGTATATTGGGATGAAGTAGGAGAACGCAAGATACTTGGACCTGAACTGGTACAGCAAATAAAGGAAGTTGTTAAAATTATCTAGAAGAGATTGATAGCCGCACAAGATCGTCAGAGGAAATACGCAGACCAGTCAAGGAAAGACATGGAATTTGAAGAAGGAAGCTTGGTATTACTGAAAGTATCACCGTGGAAAGGACTAACAAGGTTTGGAAAGAAAGGGAAGCTAAGCCCAAGATATGTCGGACCTTTTGAGATCCTAAAGCGCGTTGGCAAAGTAGCTTACGAATTGGCATTACCACCGCACATGAAGCACATTCACAATATTTTTCACGTATCGATGCTTAAGAAGTACAATCCAGACTCCAAGCATGTAATAGAATATGAGCCAATAGAGCTTCAGGCAGATTTGTCATATGTAGAGAGCCCGATAGAGATTCTAGAGGAAAGAGAGAAAGTATTGAGGAATAAAGTAGTAAAGTTAGTAAGGGTATTGTGGAGAAACCCAAAGGTTGAAGAGTCAACCTGGGAGTTAGAAAGTAATATGAGAGAAAAGTACCCTCATTTGTTTTCTAAGGAGATTCTGAGGACAGAATCATTTTAAGGGGGGAAGGATGTAATATCCGGGATATATCGTGTAATTATTTTTGCTATTAAATAATTATTATATGTGTCCAGTATCTATTCTGTGAATTAATTGTAAGTGTTATCTGTATTTGGATATTCAAAAATAATATTAATTGAGTATTTTAATTTTTATATGTCCAAAATAAAATATAGATAATTGTCATATCCTCCTAATTATTTTTATGTTGATTTATGAATTTATAAAAATTATATGAAAATTATAAAATCTTTTTCCGGGTATTTAAAATCTATTTTATAAAAACGGGAATCAACCGACGTCACCCGTTGCTACGTTTTTGGAACCCGAAACTCTTCCGAGAACTCCTTCCTAACCTAATTTTAATATTCCGAGCATTTTCCATATTTCGACTTTTTCGATCCGGCGTACGGTTTGTCCTGCGCGGGTCCCGGCGCAACATTTTTGATACAATATTCGTTTCGGTAAATCAATAAAACTCGTATTTTCGATAAACGGGAGCTTTTTATTAAACTATCACAATTATCACTTCGTAGTACGTGTAACCAGGCGCTGAGACCATGACCGCAGTACAAATTGTACTGATTTGGATAATTATCCCGAAAACCGATACCATTTGGATCAGTTTTTATAAATAAACGTACCGTTTTATATACGGAATGATCCAACAGGATACTAATTTTCCGTAAATATAAATAGCCTTTTACCATATTTTATTTCGTATCAATATCATTTGCAGACAGATAATTATATAATTTTATAGAGAAAAATCATATATTCATAAACTGTTCCAAGAATCAAACCAACTTTTGAAGGTGTTATTGATCTTTGTTTGAAAAGCTCGAGTACCAGATTTGAAGGTCTTGAATAGCTCTATCAGATTCCATAACCTATTTTACTGCAGAATCAAAGGTTGATTTTATATATTTTTATTTATTTTCGAATTATTTTTATTAAAAATATGATTTTTTGTTCGGATGGTTGTTTGTATGATTTGATGATTGCATGTTGTAGAGCTTGTTTTCCTGATGATTTTGATATATTATACGTCTTATTTGGAGTTCAATAACATGTTCAAATTTGAGTTTAATTTTCGAATTTCAAAATTAGGGTTTATAACCCGTATGAATATTTTCGATTGAAATTTGGGGGGTTTTGAGTCAGGGGTTATTAGCTGTTGATTTATAGTGGGTTGTGTTCCTTATGAAATTTGCAATCGATTGGTATATAGCTCATTAGCAGAGGATTAGTGAATTGAAGGTAGTTGTGTTTTTAAGTTTTACGATGTTCGCCGGAAACCGGCGATGTTCTTGGCCATTTTCCGGCCAGGACAGGGATGATTATTGAATTTTGATTGCATGTATAAGTTGCTGGTAACCTGTAGATTAATTCTAGAAAGTTTGGTGGCCTGAGGTGGCCGGAATCGTGTTCTCCGGCCACACTCCGGCGAGTCGACGGTGGGAGTTTGCAAAATTGCAAACAGGCCCCTGTACTTTTGGAGATGATGAAGTTAGGTCCCTGAAGTTTCCAGACTTTGCAAAAATTGGATACCTGTTTTAAAAATGTTTAAAAATCATATTTTCTATTTATTTTTATTATAAAAAATCGTTTTTAATTTCTGAAAATTCTAAAAATTTGTATTTTAATTCCGAAAATTATTTTTAATTCAAAAATAAATCTGAATTAATTAGTTAATTAATTTCAGTTAATTTTTAATTGATTAATTGGTCAATTAATTCAAAAATTAATTGATTAATTGATTTAATTAATTATTAAATGATTTTAATTAATTATTTAATTAGATTTAATTATTTAAAAATGATGTAAAAATTCCGAAAAATAGTTTCGAGCTTTAAAATATTATTCTAAATTATTTTCAAGGCTCGATAATTATTATAAAATTGTTTCGAAGCCAGAATTGGCTAATCGAACCCTGTTTATTTACCCGAAATTGATCCAACGACCTGTTTTAATTCCGAAAAATGTTTTAAAAATTATTTTAAATAACCAAAAGCTTATTTATGACCCGAGACTTCTTTATAAATTATATATCATTGATTACGTGATGTATTATGTGTTATACGTGACTTGTTGATTGACTATCGGTCTATATATTCGGTGTTTACTTGATTATTGCGTAACTTTCAATCCGTTAATCGGATTTGGGTGAAACGAAGGGTAGATAGAAGTATGTGTTGAATAGAATCGTATGAGTTGATTATTGATAGATGCTTATGATATGTGAGCAGAAGAGGCAAGATGTAGGAAAGGGAAACAGGTAGTTGAGAAGTAAGACGGTTGAGATTGGAAGCGAGTGCAGGATAGTAAGCTAATACCAGGCAAGTGTTCTAAACTTTCTCGAGATATTATAGTACTTGATAGTTTTGTTGATCTTGCAAGTGCTTTGAAGCACAGAAACCTAAACCCTGATTCCAGTTTTGATCTTGAGCCATGAACCTTATTCTTGCTAAGCCATTGATTATTGCATACCCAAATATGAACCTCAAATATACGATACTACTCCACAAATACATACAAACTAAATACCGAACACTGAATCGAATTACCTACACACTCAAACCATTGTATCCTATGCTTTGAAAGGCAAAATCCTTGAAACCTTGAAACACTGATTCCTTTGTTATCAAATTTTTTCATTACCCAACAGCTAAGTTTTGAAAATGCCATATTGATCCTCATGAACTCCGAAACCATTTCATTATGAAACATTCAATGTTGTTAATGATTCTGTTTATTGTTTATTATGGCTTATTCTGTTATTATGCTAGAATTGGATTGTTTTTATAAAATTATGGACCAGATTCGTGGTCAGACCATATAATGGTCAAGTTAGGCCAATGTGTACCTTGGATCCAGTAGTTAGAGCAATGTTGTGTGCTTTGCTCGGGGTTAGTGCGTGACTGATCAGCAGCCTAACCTTGGTTTTTAAAATAAAAGTATAATATCCAATTCTAAACCATAATTCATTGTTCACTTGATTGCATAACCATATTCACCTGATGATCATTATTCTCAGTTTTGTCATTGTGACTTGCTGAGCTAGTTAGCTCATTTGTGCGATGTTGTTCATATTCTTTCCAGTTAAAAAGGAACAAGTTGGTAGCGAAGATCCCCAGTCCAGCGCGAGAGTTAGGGGTTCAGGTTGATCGAGTTAAGCTAGCAGGTTTCTTTTGGAACAATTTAAGTTTGTAAAAGTTTGTAATAATGTTTAATGCTCAGTTTGAGTTTGAATGGTTGAGATTTGAACGGTTTGTAATATAAGTAGATGTGTTTGGCTTGTGTGCATACTTTAACCTGTTGCGATCCTTGGTAGTTGGTAAGTAGGGTCACTGCATATTATTATTATCTTTATTATTGTTATAAGCAGGTTATAAATAAGGTGTGTGTGTGGACCCCAAACTTCTGACCCGGGTTTGGAGGGCGCCACACAAGCGGTCAAAACCCACTAGCAGAGGTCGTCAAGGTCCACGAACATGAGCTGTTCACAGACTAGACCCAATACAGCTAGAAGAGCAGAGACATGTGTCCAAAATAGACACAAATTTCTACAAGGAATGATCTGGAATTTATTCCCTTACAGGAACCCTAATTACCCTCTAAGTAGGATATTTGTGTACCAAGTCTCCCAACAAAAGTCTAACCATAGACTCATCTTTATATAAAGGGCTCTACCCCTCAACTCAGAACTATGTTTTTGGTTTGATTCTCTACAACATAGAGATACGTAGGCATCTCGCGAGGACCGATAGTCTCTACCGTGAGATCAGCCATTAAAGTTCGAAACTCACAAACCCTAACATCAATTACTAACGCACCCTAATTTTTATTCCACAACAGGTAGTTAGTGGGTAATAAGGACTGCATTTCCCGCAAACATGTATTATAACCGGAAGTTTTGAAAAATAAGTACACAATACCTTTTTAAAATAAGATTGGCAAATAACTTTAATTCGTTGAAAATCTCCTTCTATATATTAAAAGAGTACTAGGGGCAAATTGAGCCATTTTAATGGCTATAAAATTATAATTTTACCCTTTTATATTAGGAAAATTATGAAAATGTCATGTTCACACAATTTTTGTTAAAAATAGGTATATTTGTGGTATCTACTAAGAATTGAACACCATACCTCCTATTCAAAGATTTCATATCACTACCACTATGTTATATAATTTTTTAAGTTTACTTTTAAAATAATTATTAGATAAACCACGTCCTCTCTATTTATCAAACTCTTTTTTATTACTTTAATTTTTGAGTTAATAAAATAGTGGTTTATATTATTTACGTGCCTTCTTTTTATTTAGTTTTTGTAATGTTATTATAAAATTTTAAAAATGCCACCACCTCATATTTGTTTCAGTTACCTCATATTTAATTTAAATTTATTTCACTCACTTCACATTTATAAATTCTCTTAGTCAAATCCGATTATATATATATGTAATTTATAATTTTATTGATCAAATTTTTTATATTATATTATAATATATATTTTTAATTTGTTAATCATTTACATTATAAATCAATTTTAATATGATTTGATATTTCAAATGTGAGATATTATCGATATTTTTATATATTACGAATTAGTATATTATTTTTTATTTAAAAAATATACTAAAAATATAAAATTATTATTTTTAATTATTTCCCGCATCCTCGTGGGAATCTCCATTCCGGCGGGGATCGGTAATGAAAAGAATCCCCGTTTAGGATTCATGGTATGTTCAGGATCAGGGGCGGGGATGGTACTCCCCGACCCTGAAGTGAACCGATGTATATCCGTACTAACAAACTTCAAATATTTTTGTTATAGTGATATAGTTTTGAACTTTTCTATTAATTAGGATCATATAGCTTACAATAAATATCTAATCATAAAATTCTCGGGATAAGTTAAAATCGAACTCTACGATTAAAAATAAACTCTCACCACTTAAGTTATCTAATACCGCTCTAAGAGAATGTATGAATAGAAAAAAAATCGAGTGAAAAGTTAAAATAATCATTTATCGTATTCAAAAACTATTTGTGTAAAGATGCAAATTCGTTCGAGATAATATTTCAATATATATAGGCCCGTGAGGCACGGGCTTTTACGGTAGTTATTAATTAATTGGGATTAAATATATATAATTTTTTTATTATGCTGATATTAAAAATTTATTTAAAAATTATTCGTTATTTTATCTATTATTGATTAAATATCTCTATTTTGGTCATTGTTTTTATTAATAAAAAAGAGCTAATAAATGCACACCCTAAATTTCTAAGTGCACACCGTTTGTTGAAATTAAGACCACAATACCCTTATGTATATATTTAATTCAAGCCTATTTTCATATTCAACATTCAAGGCTGTGCACGTATCATAAAAAAGTTAGCCAAAGCAGCGCGGCCGCTTTACAAATTTACAATACTACCTGTTGAATAAATCCCCAAAACGGCCGCTGGAAACAAAAAATAGTAAGAAATTGTAAGAATGGCGTGGAGGCAATTAAACACCAAAATTGTCATTGCTGCCTCTAATTTGCCATCCGGGTTTGCATCATTTTCTTCCAAATCTTCCCCTTACATTGGTAATTTCAAATCTTCATAATATGCATATGTATATCATCAGGTATATGTTGTATGTTAACATAATAAGGATGTTGTTTTTTTGCAGTTAAAGTTGGAATACCTGAATTTCTCAAGGGTGTTGGAAATGGGGTAGAAACCCATGTTCAGAAGCTTGAAAATGAGATTGGTGACTTTCAAAAACTTCTTGTTACTCGCACTCTTAAGCTCAAGAAGCTTGAGATCCCCTGCAAACATGTAACTATTTTTACCCCCTTTTATCCTACATGCCTATTGTCTCGTGTATGTGTTTTCGTTATTTTTTCCAGGTTTTTGTTTAATTTGGGTCAGAGTTCTTTAGTTCTTTGGAGGGTAGGAGGGTTTAGGAGCTATTAGGGTTTAAAAGTTTAGCAAAAATTGATATATTTATATTGACTTGGAGGAATTTCTGGTTCAGTTGGATTACATGACTGTGACCAGTGTGGGATCAGTGTAAAGTCGCTAGGATTGTAGCAATTTGCACCACTTGATACAAGCGTGGACTAGAGTGGTGTGAGGTGTCAAAATTGGAGTTAATAGCACTTATTAGTAAAAGTAGTATAACATTAGTCTGGAACATTGCCTATTGTAGACTCTGAAGTGCTTTGCACGCCCCTTGATATATGCCTCTCTTTCTATGGGAATGGGTGATTATCACCAACTAACCCACGTTACATGAGAATTTCTGCTTGTAATGTTAATTACATGCTGCTTTCTAATTTAAAATGCTATCTTCAATTATAAAAGGATATAAGGGGTAGCTGGAGGTTCAGTGTATGTATTTGTGAGTTGGGTTCGGTTGCTGGAGGAACCTCAAGTGGGTATGTTCTATTAAGGACAATGTAAATTCTTATCTTAAAACATTTTAAGTATGTTAAATATTTTTCGAAAGGTCGAATACTATAGGATGCCTACGTATACAAAGGGCAAAAAAGTTTGCTTTCAAATTGCAATAAAACTGTTACATGATTTGCTAGTTCTATAAGCCATTTGTATTCGCTATTCCGAATTACAACAAAGCAATTGTGGTTGAAGGGCTAGTGAAATAAATATACTAGACCTATAAGAGGGGCATTTAATTATCTCCATATCTCTCCATCTCTATTGTGACAGTCACTTCTTACGCCTACTGAACCAGTACCCTTTTGTTTGAAATCAGTTACATATATTTAGTAGGGTATTGCGGTGGGCATGATTTCCTCTTCGTATTGTTTTCAACTTTTCATGATGCAGCATATCTGGGTCTAATCAATCTATTTTACACAAGTCTGTGTAATTTAGATGGCAAGAAAAGATATAAGACTCTTTTGTTTACTCTTGGAGCTAAGAGAACTCTAGGCCTTGATTGAAGTAGAATAATGTAGGTCTATATCTTTAAGAATGTAGCCTTATAATTATTCAGACTATTCATAAATTCTAAACTCTACTTTATTCTGTTGTTCTTGCTCTTTTTGCCATGTTTCTAACCTCTACTTTATTCTGTTGTTCTTGCTCTTTTTGTCATGTTTTTGTTAGCTGAACCGTAATGAGTCGGGTCGCTAAACGAGTGTAATACAGTATGGGGGGAATCGTATTATAGTAAAGGACTAAAGGACTTCTTGGAGAGCGGAAGTGAAGAGCTTATATATATGTATAATTTATTAATTTATAAATATTTAGTGTATAGAGAAAGAGGTTGGTAGTTTATAAAATATAGATTATTTTATATAACCCCAATTGTCTATTAGGTTGTATGATCAAGTATTCTATTCTCTATATATAATGATTTAACTTCCACATGTTAACAAGACTTGATTATTGTAATATTTTTAAATATTGAACTAGGTCTATTCATGGGTTGTTATCCATAATTTTCTCCCTTCTACTTTTGGAAAACACTTTGGATAGTGAATTCTCTGCAATTAATTTACCAAAGTTTTATCTTATTCTTGCTTTTATATCATAATCCAACTTTTGGAAATATAATCATACATTAACTAAATAAATTTAAATCAAGTCCATGGTCTTATACTAACTTAATTAAACTAGTACTCCCTTTGTTCCACCCAATTCTGTACAGTTGGGTTGGGCGCGGAAGTTAAGAAAAAATGTCAATTAGTGGATAAAACTAAGAAAAATGAGTGAAGTGATGGGACCAATCAATATTTAATGTATGAAGTGAGTATTTGGAGGAAAGTAGTGGATTCTATTAATTTTTATATTATAAAACTTTATTACCTTTGGAAATATTTGAAATGTAAAGAATTGAGAGTGACTTTCAAAAAAGAAAAGTGTAAAAAAATGGATGGGACAGAGAGAGTAAGTGATTGAAACTGAGATTCAATGATTGGGAAAAACAATTTTACAACTAGGGTTCTTTAATTGGTTTAATGAATGTCCAATATATTAACGCTTGAGCTTATATTAAATTATTAATAACTTACACTCCCTTCGTCCCATCTATTTCTTTACACTTTATTTTTCTGGATGTTCCTCTTAATTCTTTACATTCCAAAAGTTTCAAAAAGTAGTAAAGTTTTATTAATTAAAAATTATCATCCAATACTTTTTTCCTCTACTGTACTCACTTTATACATTAAATATCAATCGGTCCCACCACTTTACTCACTTTTCTCCACTAATTTAGAAAATCAATAAAAAAATCTTGCATAGCATAGAAAATCAATAATTATCTTTCTTCCAAGTTATAAATAACTACTTAAAACAATTAAACCGGGCTAAAATATCATGAAACATGGATAAATGAGGTACAATATGATGCAAAATATATATAATTAACCATGTATCAGCTTTGTTTCTGCTTAGCATGTTTAATATTTTATAACAATTGGCGAAGATGCCCTATCTTGTATAAATTATTGACATTTCTTAGTAATTGTAAATGTTCACAATAGAATGCTCATCATAGATATATATGATGTAACTGGTTATAATATCAGTTTGCAGCAAAGGAATCGGAGGATGGAATTAATCATTTATGCTCTATAGTTGACATTTGAGCTTAAATTTTAGTACTTCACTCATTGATCAACACAAATTTCAGCTAAAGTTTAGTATACTCATTGCTTTCCTTTGCGCATGGGCTTGTTCATTCTGATGATTTATTTTGCAGCCTTAATAAATCTGGTCTTAATCCTACTCACGATCTCCTCCATTCTTATCTCCTTATATCTTTATCATCAGTCCCTTCAATTCTATTCCGGCCAACCAGCGAGTGGCGGAAGGATATTTTATTAATAAGTGATGCATGACAGATTTTAGAATGATGGAATATATGTAATCAAACAAGAATTTTGATAAATTTGGGTGGATTACCCTACTACCCCAAAGGATTCCCAACCACAAGTGGTAAAAATTATGGATTGCAACCCCAATTGAAATACCTAAATACTTAAATTTGGGTATCACAATACTTAAATATGGGTATTAAAATACTAAGCCCCGTAAACACTTGGGTTTATTATAAATTACTATATTTTATAAATTACTAGCCCCGCAGATAATACACATCGTTAAATAAACTATCTATCTCTACACTAAATATATATTAACTTTCTTTTTATCCATACATAAATTCTTCACTATGTTTCCCCATCAATAGGTGTTGCTAAAAAGCAAAAAGAATACTGTTGAGATTGAAGACCTGATATGGGTAGTTGAACAAACTTATGACTCCATTTTCTATGAGAGTGATACATCCAAAGTGTATAATGTTATAGATAGACTGCTCCCAAAAACAAGAGAAGGAAATAAGAGTTAAACAGGATGACCTTTTAAACACATCAACACCGTAGAACCCCCTCAGCAGTCAAATGTTTGTTATAGCTAGAACATATCATCTGTATCCTGAAAACGCTCAGTCTTGTGGCCGTCCGCCGCTGCAACCAATCATACTACTGAATATAATTGGCTCGTGTAAATAGTTCTGTGATTGTTGTTGCATCTAGTATCAGTTCTCATGTATTAGTTCTGTGATTCTTGTTGCATCTTGTATTTGATTTCGTCAAATGTTATTTCTCTTAATTAATTTGCTCTTCTTTCTGTTGATTAACATAGTGCTTTGCTGGTTACAGAGGAAGCTGATTTTGAAATATGCACACAAATACAGGCTGGGACTTTGGAGGCCTCGAGCTGAGCCAGTGAAAAAAGCTTGAACACTTTTTGCGTTGTGCAATAAAATATCTGATGCCTGATGATTGAATGTAGTTGGGCAATATGTTAGCAATTTCTACTAGCAGTTGGAAAATGTGTTCATTGTTAATTTTAGTGTGGTTTCTTTTAAAGAAATTATGGGCCAACAGTGATGTTTAGTATTATAATTTATCTTGTTTTGTTGATTGGTTTGACACTGAGAATTCTGAATATCTGGGTCACTGGGTGACAATGATGAATTGAAATCCAATTATATGTACTAGTATATGATATCCTGTTTGAGAATTAAACAGATCTTATCCCGGTAGAATCTGGGAGAATAGGATGCAGTTGTTTTTGGTGATACCCTGATTTTGCCGGCTAAAAGAAAGTTGTTTATGTTACCCCGATTTTGTCAGAAAAATAAATAAATAATCGTGTAATAGGCAGCGTAGAAATAAGTATTCGTGCATATAATCGAGATTGAAAGAAAATGAAGATCCCAAAATTTTCACAATTTTTTCTCCAAAAATTACTATATTTCAAGTGCGCATCTAGCAACTTTCCTAATAATATGAGACATGCGCATGTGTATATCTATACTATATTATTATAAGTACCACCTTCCTAAAAAATATGTTAACACCTTCAAAAAAATGTTTAAACAAATATTATTTAATCAAAATAAATAAATCATGTATCTCATATAATTACAAACTCTATGAATTATAATCGAGCTTCATATCTAAGAGCACTCAACTTCTTTCTTAGTAGGAAATCAAACACTTCCAAATTTAATTTTATTAATTGAAATTATAATATAATAAAATATTTATTAAATCAAGAAAAAATTAAAAAAAACATATAGCAAATCATCCATATACACTTATCTAAACTATATTATTATAAGCGAAACATGGTTTTGTTTGGTTGGTTGGTTACCATCTTTCTAAAAAATATGTTAACGCATTCCAAAAAAAGTTTAAACAAAAATTATTTAATCATATTGTACAATTATAAGCGAAACATGGTTTCGTTTGGTTGGTTGGCTAACACCTTCCTAAAAGTTATGTTAACACCTTCCTGTTTAAACAAATATTATTTAATCAAAATTAATAAATCATCTATCTCATATAACTACAAATTCTATGAATTATAATTCAGCTTGATATCTAAGAGCACTCAACTTCTTTTTTAGTAGGAAATCAAACACTTCCAAAATTAATTTTATTAATTTAAATTATAATAGAATAAAATATTTATTAAATCAAGGAAAAATTAAAAAACAATAGCAAATCATCCATATACACTTATCTATACAATACTATTATAAGCGAAACATGGTTTCGTTTGGTCGATTGGTTACCACCTTCTTAAAAAATATGTTAACACCTTCCAAAAGAAGTTTAAACAAATATTATTTAATCAAAATAAATAAATCATGTATCTTATATAACTACAAACTCAATGAATTATAATTCAGCTTGATATCTAAAAGCACTAAACTTCTTTCTTGGTAGGAAATCAAACACTTCCAAAATTAATTTTATTAATTCAAATTATAATATAATAAAATATTTATTAAATTAAGGAAAAATTAAAAAACAATAGCAAATCATCCATATACACTTATATTCAAAACTCCCACTTTCGTATAGGCCCTACACCCGCTATATAGATTGCAGAAAAAGAAAAGACTTTTTAAAATTTTAACTATTGAAATTTTGAATCCTTTAATAATCTATACTATACTATTATAAGTGAAATATGGTTTCGTTTGGTCGGTTAGTTACCACCTTCCTAAAAAATATGTTAACACCTTCCAAAAAATGTTTAAACAAATATTATTTAATCAAAATAAATAAATCATGTATCTCATATAACTACAAACTCTATGAATTATAATCTAGCTTGATATCTAAGAGCACTCAACTTCTTTCTTAATAGGAAATCAAACACTTCCAAAATTAATTTTATTAATTCAAATTATAATATAATAAAATATTTATTAAATTAAGGAAAAATTAAAAAACAATAGCAAATCATCCATAGACACTTATATAAACTATACTATTATAAGCGAAACATGGTTTCGTCTGGTCGGTTGGTTACCACCTTTCTAAAAAATATGTTAACACCATCCAAAAAAGTTTAAACAAATATTATTTAATCATACTCTACTATTATAAGCGAAATATGGTTTCGTTTGGTTGGTTGGTTAACACCTTCCTCAAAAATATGTTAACACCTTCCAAAAAATGTTTAAACAAATATTATTTAATTAAAATAAATAAATCATGTATCTCATGTAACTACAAATTTTATAAATCATAATCCAGCTTGATATCTAAGAGCACTCAACTTCTTTCTTAGTAGAAAATCAAACACTTCCAAAATGAATTTATTAATTCAAATTATAATAGAATAAAATATTTATTAAATCAAGGAAAAATTAAAAAACAATAGCAAATCATCCATGGACACTTATATAAACTATACTATTATAAGCGAAACATGGTTTCGACTGGTCGGTTGGTTACCACATTTCTGAAAAATATGTTAACACCTTCCAAAAAAAGTTTAAAAAAATATTATTTAATCATACTCTACTATTATAAGCGAAACATGGTTTCGTTTGATTGTTTGGTTAACAACTTCTTAAAAAATATGTTAACACCTTCCAAAAAATGTTTAAACAAATATTATTTAATCAAAATAAATAAATCATGTATCTCATATAACTACAAATTCTATGAATTATAATCCAGCTTGATATCTAAGAGCACTCAACTTTTTTCTTAGTAGAAAATCAAACACTTCCAAAATTAATTTTAATAATTCAAATTATAATAGAATAAAATATTTATTAAATCAAGGAAAAATTAAAAAAAATAGCAAATCATCCATATACACTTATCTATACAATACTATTATAAGCGAAATATGGTTTCGTTTGGTTGGTTGGTTACCACCTTCTTAAAAAATATGTTAACACCTTACAAAAAAAGTTTAAACAAATATTATTTAATCAAAATAAATAAATCATGTATCTCATATAACTATAAACTCTATGAATTATAATCCAGCTTGATATCTAAGAGTACTCAACTTCTTTCTTGGTAGGATATCAAACACTTCCAAAATTAATTTTATTAATTCAAATTATAATATAATAAAATATTTATTAAATCAAGGAAAAATTAAAAAATAATAGCAAATCATCCATATACACTTATCTATACAATACTATTATAAGCGAAACATGGTTTCGTTTGGTCGATTGATACCACCTTCTTAAAAAATATGTTAACACCTTCCAAAAAAATTTAAAACAAATATTATTTAATCAAAATAAAGTAATCATGTATCTCATATAACTACAAACTCTATGAATTATAATCCAGCTTGATATCTAAGAGCACTCAACTTCTTTCTTGATAGGAAATCAAACACTTCCAAAATTAATTTTATTAATTCAAATT
The DNA here is from genome assembly GCF_009905375.1 of Apium graveolens. Taxonomy (NCBI): domain Eukaryota; kingdom Viridiplantae; phylum Streptophyta; class Magnoliopsida; order Apiales; family Apiaceae; genus Apium; species Apium graveolens. The sequence continues at coordinate 169,211,358 of NC_133655.1, forward strand.
ATAATATAATAAAATATTTATTAAATCAAGGAAAAATTAAAAAACAATAGCAAATCATCCATATACACTTATATTCAAGACTTCCACTTTCGTATAGGCCCTACACCCGCCATATAGATTGCAGAAAAAGAAAAGATTTTTTAAAATTTTAACTATTGAAATTTTGAATCCTATAATAATCTATACTATAAACATGGTTTCGTTTGGTCGATTGGTTACCACCTTCCTAAAAAATATGTTAACACCTTTCAAAAAATGTTTAAACAAATATTATTTAATCAAAATAAATAAATCATGTATATCATATAACTACAAACTACATGAATTATAATCCAGTTTGATATCTCAAGTACTCAACTTCTTTTTTAGTAGTAAGTCAAACACTTCCAAAATTAACTTTATTAATTCAAATTATAATATAATAAAATATTTATTAAATCAAGGAAAAATTAAAAAACAATAGCAAATCATCCATATACACTTATCTATACTATACTATTATAAGCGAAACATAGTTTCGTTTGATCGATTGGTTACCACCTTCAAAAAATATGTTAACACCTTCCAAAAAAAGTTTAAACAAATATTATTTAATCATACTATACTATTATAAGCGAAATATGGTTTCGTTTGGTCGGTTGGTTATCACCTTTCTAAAAAATATGTCAACACCTTCCAAAAAATGTTTAAACAAATATTATTTAATCAAAATAAATAAATCATGTATCTCATATAACTACAAACTCTATGAATTATATAGAATTATAATCCAGCTTGATATCTAAAAGCACTCAACTTCTTTGTTAATAGAAAATCAAACACTTCCAAAATTAATTTATTAATTCAACTTATAATATAATGAAATATTTATTAAATTAAGGAAAAATTTAAAAACAATAGCAAATCATCCATATACACTTATCTAAACTATAATATTATAAGCGAAACATGGTTTCGTTTGGTGGGTTGGTTACCACCTTTCTAAAAAATATGTTAACACCTTACAAAAAAAGTTTAAACAAATATTATTTAATCATACTCTACTATTATAAGTGAAACATGGTTTCGTTTGATTGGTTGGTTACCACCTTTCTAAAAAATATGTTAACACCTTACAAAAAAAGTTTAAACAAATATTATTTAACCATACTATACTGTTATTAGCGAAATATGGTTTCGTTTGGTCGGTTGGTTATCACCTTCCTAAAAAATATGTCAACACCTTCCAAAAAATGTTTAAACAAATATTATTTAATCAAAATAAATAAATCATGTATCTCATATAACTACAAACTCTATCAATTATATAGAATTATAATCCAGCTTGATATCTAAGAGCACTCAACTTCTTTCTTAATAGGAAATCAAACACTTCCAAAACTAATTTTATTAATTCAAATTATAATATAATAAAATATTTATTAAATTAAGGAAAAATTTAAAAACAATAGCAAACCATCCATATACACTTATCTAAACTATACTATTATAAGCGAAATATGGTTTAGTTTGGTGGGTTGGTTACCACCTTTCTAAAAAATATGTTAACACCTTACAAAAAAAGTTTAAACAAATATTATTTAATCATACTCTACTATTATAAGCGAAACATGGTTTCGTTTGATTGGTAGGTTACCACCTTCCTAAAAAATATGTTAACAATTTCCAAAAAATGTTTAAACAAATATTATTTAATCAAAATAAATAAATCATGTATCTCATATAACTACAAATTCTATGAATTATAATCCAGCTTAATATTTAAGAGCACTCAACTTCTTTCTTAGTAGGAAATCAAACATTTCCAAAATTAATTTTATTAATTCAAATTATAATAAAATAAAATATTTATTAAATTAAGGAAAAATTAAAAAACAATAGCTAATCATCCATATACACTTATCTATACTATACTATTATAAGCGAAACATGGTTTCGTTTGGTCGGTTGGTTACCACCTTCTTAAAAAATATGTTAACACCTTCCAAAAAAAGTTTAAACAAATATTATTTAATCAAAATAAATGAATCATGTATCTCATATAACTATAAACTCTATGAATTATAATCCAGCTTGATATCTAAGAGCACTTAACTTCTTTTTTGGTAGGAAATCAAACACTTCCAAAATTAATTTTATTAATTCAAATTATAATACAATAAAATATTTATTAAATAAAGGAAAAATTAAAAAACAATAGCAAATCATCCATATACAGTTATATTTAAGACTCCCACTTTGGTATAGATCATACACCCGCCTTATAGATTGCAGAAAAATAAAAGACTTTTTAAAATTTTAACTATTGAAATTTTGAATCCTTTAATAATCTATACTATACTATTATAAGCGAAACATGGTTTTGTCGGTTGGTTATCACCTTCCTAAAAAATATGTTAACACCTTCCAAAAAATGTTTAAACAAATATTATTTAATCAAAATAAATAAATCATGTATCTCATATAACTACAAAATCTATGAATTATATAGAATTATAATCCAGGAGAAGAAAAGACTTTTTAAAATTTTAACTATTGAAATTTTGAATCCTTCAATAATATAAAATATATAAAAAATAATACGCAAATATTTTAATTTTATAAATTTTAATAGTATATAATCATTATTTTTATAATTTAGTTTTACGAAATAACAAAATAATAAAATTACAAATATTATAATCAGTCCGTGCATCAGACTAGTTAAAGGCTTGTATATATATATAACTCACCATATATTATGATAAGTAATTTGATAAAAAGCTGAGGATTATTTTTGGGTAAACCGGCACTGATATTCTATGCTTTTGGCATTGTGCTCCTAATCACGAAATACCATGAGGACTTCCGGAAGCATTGAGAAACTGTAGCTGTTGAAGAACCTAAAAATTATTTTGGTTCCTCCTTGTAGTCATTGTAGATTCTTGTCTAGAGCTTAACAATAAGGACATGACATGCATCCTATTTTGTCTCTGAGAAACATAATTTATCACTTGAAAAGGTGTAAATAAGATTTTGACTTGTAAATAACTTTTCCAAACTAGCGTTACAGTAATCATGGCCTTTCACCCAACTGTTCTTGGTTCCTCCTTATTTCAAAAGTAAAAAAAAAAAAACAATAAATTTTAACAGTAAATCTGTAACTACATTGCTTCACTAGTAGAATAATTTAGGAATGTTTACCATGATTTCGTCATTGATAAACAAACTGATTATTAGATCTTTTGGGGAAATTATAGTCATGGACTCCAATAATGTAATTTGCAAGTGATAGCAAATAATATATGAAACACATGCTATAGTTTAGTTGCCAGAGCAGTCCTTTATTTTAGCTAAGTACCCGTGATGACCAGTAGAAACAATGCACCTATCCACCAAAACAAACACGAAAAGCATCCTCATCACCTCTGTTAGTTGTATCATTTACGGACCGCATTTAAATTCTAGACATATTCCCATTCGAAATCTAAATTCGTTTCACTTCAATTGCAGCTCCTTGCTTAATTCCTGACTCTAGCATTGCCTCGAGAATAGCAATATCCCTTGCACCTTCGATGAATGAGCTACGTGGTTCAGCTTCGTAACTTTCTTTCTGCAGAAGAACAGAAATAAGAATAAATAAGTATCAGAATATTATTAAAAGCTTTGGAGTCGAATTCGTTTTCATTCTTCAGAAATGACATCTTACTGAGCCCAGGGATTTCAAAAACTTTGCACAAAAGGATTTTATACCAGGTGATTTCAGACAGGATATGGACATTAACATGGACTCTGATAAATTGTTGTGTCATGCATATGTAAAATCTAGAAGACAAAGTTAAATCTAGATCTACTTAAACCCAACATTTATGACAAATTAAACATGACAATTGTTTGTGAAATTTCTATATATGCTCATAAAACATAGAAAGATGGGCGAGATAAGGTGGCAATGCCTTCTGGGCCATTCTAGAGATGCTGAAGATCGGCTTTCGGAAGACATCATGCCACTGCCTGTCAACCTGGCTGAACTGGTTGTTTGCAGAACAATAACGCTAAAATCAATTACTGTACTTATAAGCCAGGTTCAAGTTGAGAAAGAACACCTAGGCACTTTAGATGCTTCTGTTTATACTACCTTAAGGGTGGCCTGAGACATGTCATGAATAAATGTCTTCAACTCTCCGGTCACTCCACCGAAAGGGTAGAATGAGACCTTGCTTTGACCATCAGTAGTATAAACGGACACCTGTTGTAGCATCATAATTATTAATATTTTGTTACTCATCACCAACTATGATGATAATAATGTAAATTATTCTGGTAATAAGAGGAGTATGTTTATATGTAGATAAATGTTTTCCTAGCTTCATCAGGTTCTACTATTATGCGGACAAAATATGAGTACTCCAACATAAATTCACCAGATATCCATGTTTTCCATCTTTATTTCCGCGCTCAACTTGCAGAGTTCCATTTAAGCCAACAATCCTCCACAGAACCTATGGAGCAATAGAGTTTGAGTAGGGGTAATTTCAATGAAGTTGTGGTCTAGGTAATTAACTAATAAATTTAACCATTGCACATGCCTTGGGTGATCTTGAAGATACAACCATAACAAAAACTCCGGAACATCCGTTCTCCAATTGACTACACGGATGGAAGAAAGAAATGGGCTTGAATTAGTCAAGTAGTTATAGATAAATCTGAAATTTATCACAAGAATTCAAACTCACAACAAAGAGGATATGCTATCTGGTGGAGGGAGACTCATATCTACATGAGATGTTGTAGCTGACACCGAGGTTATCTCACATCCTACAAGCTGTTCAAATAATCAGATGGGAGAATCATAAAGAACTAAAGTAATGGCAGAAAAAAATTAAGTTGACAGAAAGTAATACACCTCTGCAAGAAAAGTAGCGAGCCTGTGTATTTACCTCTACATTAGAAACTGAGATACAGTTGACTATTTTTCATGAAAGCTCTCGTCTATAAGTTTATTCAATTTATATAAACTTTTCATGTGTATCTTAATATGCTCTAGGAAAAATTGTTGAATATATTATTTATGACCACAATTTTGATCAGATTGTGTCCAGATGACTAGACTTTTGTAATTCAAGAAGGCCAAGAGATTAATAAACTTATAGAACACCCGAAGAAGGCAACTAAACCTTATTTAGTTTCTCAAAGAAATAGGATGAAAGCTCACCATTCTCAAGCCTGCAATAAAATGAACACCCATATCTAAGACAAAACCCCCCTGCCAAAACACATAGAAATGATAGCAAAATGTCAGCATAATAGAAGGTTACATACACTGGGAACTGTTATAATTAATTTTAACTTCAAAGATAGATATTTAAATTTCAAAATAAGACCGCCAAGCCAACTTTGTTTTAGTGTGTCTAGTTCAGGAAGATTATCGTAGCACTTCAAGAGAAGAAGGAGAAGAGATCTATGAAACATTTTTTAACAGGTCAATTAATTAGCATTTACACGTCACATACATAATTTTTGGAAGTTGTATTTATGCTACAAATAGAACTACCACTCTGTCACTCTTTAGTGCATCCTTTTGTGCAAATGGAATTTTATAAATATTGACGAGAGCAGGAGAGTGCACACTTTTTGCTCCTTGCGAATATAACAACATAAAGGAAGCAGCTGTAAACATACATTAAAGTTGCGTCTCCAGATGCTTGAGAAGTAAGGATTTGAACTGTTCATTGAGCCTTCGATAATAACTTGGATGCTCATCATGTCTCCAATTTCAGCCATTAACTTTTTGCTCTGTACCATGATAAAGTATTAGCTCGACAATCTAGGACAATAAACATATGAAAAATGTTACAGGAACATATACCTCGACAAAAGCAGGTTCAAACCGATAATTTTCTGCAACAGCCCATATTGGCTGGCCAGCAACTTCAGTGTTTATAGAATTATAGCATGCAAGTGCACTTTCTGCTTCTTTCACAGCTGCGCAATTAGACAATGTTGATTTTAACATATTATAACTTCATTAAAAACAATGCATCCTGAAGTCCTATTTAACATGGTTTGTTTATAGATCACATATAGTGATCGTATATGTATATTATACAGTTGCTCCCGAAAACGTATATTGCAGCACCATCTCACCAGAGGATCCCAGTGTTAAATAAGAAAAAAGTAACAATTATAAATTGAAATCTACAAAGTTAGTAAAAAGTAATCGTACTGTAGGTAGATCACTTACAAACTGCAGCTGGCTTCTCTGTTGACCCACAGTTTCCACCAAGCAATGAGTAGTGCATGCACACACAGAGTAACTTTAGCTCAATGTGCAAGATTGTATATGGTGAACAACAATCTATTACTATTTGCAGTGTGTAGTTACATCCAAGACATTGCAAAATTGCTTAATGTCCAGATGTTTGAAATTCTTAGCAAATGTTTAAGATTCAGATAATGCAAGTTACCTTGAAGAACATGTTTCCCTGCCTTGAGCAGCTTCAATGACATCTCCACCTGTGCGATTTAGTTAAAAATATCAATGATACTCAACAGAACATCAAGACAACACAACACACATGAAAAGTTTATAAACAATTTTAATTACTTTTCTAAGAGATAACAATCTAAATTATAAAGTACTAGATAAACATACAACAAAGCTACCTGCAAGAACGTACCAAAAATAACAAAGCTTATCCAACCAAATACGAAAAATATCTTTCCAACTTTCTAATTATAACCGTTTAAATTGCTATTTTTATATATAATATCTTTATTTTAATTTTTCTAATTATGTATCAATTATGAAATTAAGGCTTAATTATGAAACAAAGTAGTGTGGTTGCTGAAATATAATCAAAGTTAAAAAAGAAATGAAAAGGTAAAATGAAGATATATACATGGTAGATAGACAGTACCTGAGTTTGTCCAGCAAGAACAACTGCAACACCAATAATGGAAGAATCCTTAATAATATCATCAAGTCCTGCATCACCCCACTTCGATTCAACATCCGGAAAATATTTATCTGCCAATTTAACTGCCTCTTTGGCAGATTCCTGGACGTGCCATGCAAATACATTAACACTTACAAACATGCAATATCACTGATGATCTACATTATGAATGCAACAACAATTCTGATCCATTTCATAAAAAATCAAATTATATGAACATAAGAAAAAATGCAAGAATCGAAGATTACCTCGGACCGGCTCCAGATGGCTTTAACAACAACAAGATCAGAGATCTCAGATAATCTGGGAATGTATTGTGATCTAACAAAAATTCCAGCGCCAATTATGGCAATTTTAGGTGGCTCATCACCCATGTGTGAAAATTTGTATATGCAGAAAGATTAAATTTCTTGAAATGTGTGATGGATGAATCTAGAAATGCATGTTGGATTTATGTTACAAAATATGTTTTGATTGTTTGGAAACCATGTGAAACAAGAAAATAGTTTATGAACAAGAGAAACTCATTTATACTCTGTTAATTGATCAAATCAAACAATAAAAAAGAAAAACAGATTCCATTTTTCACCTACAACTTAGTGCCTCATACATAAATACACTATTTATTTATTTCCTTACAGTTAATAATATTGTAATATTATAGTTAATATTACAATATTATTTCATGTATTCATATTGTTTTTTTGTTATTTACGTAAGTATTTTGACCATACAGTTGAGAGATTTCAAATCAAGAAATTTTTATAATTAATTTTTAAAACTCATTATAGGATTAATAAGGAATATTTTACTCAATTTGATACAGATCACGGGGTCAATAAAGGCATTCTCCAAGGTTCCGCACTCTGGAGAGTAAAACTTGTCCATCTGTTTGTTCTCAAACTTCTCATGCTGCAACATGAGTTAGTTATTATGCAACTCCAAGTTGATATATGTATTCACAACTCCAAATTTAAAGTGAAAACAGTTTAACTTGAAAAAGAGGCTTGGAACCTGTAATAAAAGGTACTGCATTTTAAATTCACGGAGCATTTGAATTGACTGACAAATCAGATACTAGAAATGCAATTACTTGGGGAATTGATATATAGAAAATCTGGGAAGTCAAAAGTTCCAAGGCCACAGTTGGCTCGGGTGGTTAGGCGATAATAGTGTGTATTGTGTATGGTAAGAGAAACTCGTAGTCACCAACAACACGGTATATTTCCCAACTGCTTCTTGGGATTAGTAGCAGCAACCAGCAAGCTCAAACTAAGTTTGTGAAAAATCTCATCTTTAGTACCAAATGTCTGATCAATCCTATTACCCACAAAATTACTGTGATTTTAGGAAGGAATAGAAAACCACAGTAGATCATAGAATGCTTATAATATTGTTGTTGGAATATTAATATAAGATCCTGAGAAGAGTCTTCTTCTAACACCTTGAGTGCCTTCCTCTAACACCTTTAGATTTTAGAACGACTCGTTACTTAACAATTGTCATGCAGCCAACATACTCTTAACAACATACTCTGCACAAGCTAAGAAAGACAACCAAGAGCGAGGCCTTTAAAAGGAAGAACTCTTCAGGTACTGTTCAAATATGTAATTCATTACCTCTGTTTGTCCGTCCAATTGCAAGAGGTGAGTTAGCTTGGTTTAAGTTTAATATTAGATATCTTTGTTCACCCTCAGGTGATCCACAAGACCTCACAACCATGATAACACCTTTTCTGCTGATGTTAAAAATAAATCGAATTTTAACCAAATTTAAACTTTTGAGTAGAACTGACCATATCACAATTCCAAAAAATTGATTTGCTTTCACCTTACACCTAGGTCATTTTGCCCCTGTTGGATTAACTTGACTTGTGATATTTTAGATCGCAGTTTACTAAATTTTGTGCTACTTTGTCCTTGTTGGATTACATTTCTCAGATGTTAAAAAATTCATAAATCACATAATCAAGTCCCAATAAAGATGTCATCGGCAATCAAAATCATGATGCTGGAACCGAACACACAATAAATCAAAAACTTAAGAATCTTGTAAAATGAGAGGAAGAAATTTAATCAACACTATCAGAAATGTGGTGGTGGGGGAGGAGGGGGCGGAGGATCTTGATCATAGTATGGCACGACAGTGTAAATAGTCTGAATTATTGTGAGAGCGAATAGTAAGAACGCTGCAAAAACAGACAGTATAGCCCATGGACTCCTAAAGTAAGTATGTATAAGATTTGCGCGCCATTCGTTCCAAGGTTTCCTGCAGTAATGGTGAACACTCTTGTGCACGATGTCTAAACTACTATCTGGATCAAGGGTTATATCCTTAGAAAGTGAGTTGAATAGTTTGGCCACAGCTTTATCACTTCCAATGGCATTTTGAATAATACCTTGCAAGTGCAAAAGATTAACATCCTTTGCATTGTCAATAATGTTGTCCATAAAGAAAACATATGCTGTCACCTCGTTTCCTGCGCCAACATGGAATCTTTCGAAAGCAATGAGGTTGAGAAACATTGCTTCTGTTGTGTCATCCACCACGATGCGTGGGAGTCTTAGAACCCCACTGTGGAATGAGATGTCTTTGAGGCTAGTTGTTTTACTTGTTTTAAATCTGATTCCTGCTTCGTGAAGCTCCATTGCAGAACGTATAATCTCTTCGTTAAAGTTATAAGGCCTGGGACGACGAAATTTATGAGGGTAGTGATCAAAAAGTAGGCTCTTCCTGTACACATCCAGTAAATGCAGGCACCCCCCAAGGTTGGGGACTGGTATGTCTGGAGAGTAAAACTTGACCATATGGTAGTTCAGAAACTCCTCATGCTGCCAAATTATTACAGAGTCAAATATGGATTCACCAGTTAGAATAATCACAATTCATATTCTAAGCTCAATAAAATTCAGAAGAGTCTATCACACTTGCAATAAAGTATTGTATTTGCAACATATCATATCATATTAATTGGCTGAGAAGTTTGATTTCAAATTTGCAACAAATTTTATGGACCTTAGAAAATTTGTGACATTCATAATGACCAACTATTATTACAAATAAATAATTTATTTTACCATAGGTCTGTCATTTTGAATAGCCAGCAGGTTTTGAAGCAGCAGCATGGGCAACTGATTTTCTAGCATAAGCATGTCGCGCTTGATGTATGGCATGATATATAGCTTTCCGTGATTGCTGAAAATCGGATCATTAGGAGCATAATCGGCAATAAAGCTATCATCGTCATCGTACAAATTAGCAGAGCTGGTGGCATTCCAGGTGTGATGTTGATAAAAACCATCAGTACTGGCTGACATGCGCAGAATTTCAAGCATAAAACAGCCATCAAGAATCATTAACTTCAAAAATGAGTCACTGTCTTCTTGTATGTCAAGGAAATCATAAGATTTCTGTAAATCCTGCACCAAAGGGGCTAAAGACTCGATGAAGTGTTCCACAGGCTTATTTGATCTTTTCAGAAATATGAGGAAAGCGCGGTGCTTGTGCGACTCCATTGGCTGTAAATGTGGTTGACCATGATGAAAAGGCCCGAAGGAGACCACCTGAGGCTTGTATGCACGCCTGTTTAGCTCTGTGATGGAGAATGGTAGTCGATATATGGACCGTTTCTTCCACTGCTGCTCGATCTCTTGCATCGAACTATGTTTCATTTGATCAATTTCATCATTTACTTTTACCACCCAATCATCGTGCACTAACTTTTCCATTGATCTATCTTTAGGTTGATCACCAATCGTCTTCTTAAATAAATTTGTATCTACGTTAATAGAATCAAAAGAGTGGGTTACATCTTCGAATTCCTGCCCCCAAATCGAAATCTGCTAATAATTATTTAAAGTTTTCTTGTGTCAAACAACTTGAACTTGGTATAATACAAGCTTTGCAAACCAAGTAAAGAACTACCTGGTAGACTGTGACTTGTGACTTGGGCATGGTACATATTCCTCTGGCTTCAAAGGTACAGATCTGACCTCCAAACTTAGTTAGTTTCACCATATCTTTAAAAAACTTCTCTAATTACATGTTGAGGATATTGGTTTTTATAAAAACTTCTATTAGTTTCACCATAATAGAAGAATGTCTTGGTTTTTATATTGCATGACATTCTTCAAATGAAATTTTCCCATGCTTTGTTGGAGCAAGTTCAATGACGGTGATAAAACAGATGCTATATCTATTACTATATAATAGTCTTGAATAAACTCATTCCAATGAAATGCTAAACATGGATGCAAAATAGCAAAATGTCTATGTGTGGCGCTCAATATGGAATGAAGTATACGTATTGTTATAATTGCCACATAAGCATGCAAGCGGGAAAATTGTGGGAAACAAGTAATTAGAGTAACCGTGACAAATATAATTGTACTTTTAAAGATTAGGTAGTTGAAATATAACTTTACTTGGATATGTTTGATGCTATTTTTAAAAAAATTATACATGGAGCACAAGTTCTATTTTAACATCAAAAAACAATTTTTGATTTCAAAAGTTAAAATGTATTCTAACAACACCACTGGACCTCTTAGATCTTTGGACCTCTTAGATCTTTATAGGTAAGCCATTACCTAAATGCCTCACTGTAACACCCCCTTCTTAAAAGAAAAGGGAGATATTACTTAAAATCCAAAAACCTGCAAACAGAGCACTAATATATTTCTAACAATAATTTAACAGTCTAAAATGATATTAAATCTCCAAAATGTCTAAACCAATAATATAAATGCTGAAATCTCTAATAAGAAATTAAGTCTAAATAATGATAGAAGTCTGAAATCCTAAAAACGAAATAAAGGGTAGCTCTCCATCACACAGTCCCAGATCCCCCTAAGCACCTGCCAGAAAAAGAATACGGCATGAGCCAAACGCTTAGTACGGATTTGGAATACAATTTATAAAATAAGAGATCAGAAATAAATAATCAGCAATTTATAATAAAACAACAATTTTAAAAATAAGTAAGGCTGAAGCAACGAGGGGTTAGGATATTTCATACCGAGATCATAACAGATACAAATACACACATCATAGGGTACCTAATGCGTGCAACATAATGGATAACGTGTACGACATATAAAACGTCACCATAAATCAAATCACAAATCAAACTCTGGGTGCACCCACGTATCCTGAATAAATATCAAATGCGCAAAAGCTCCTCCCAAGAGCTAACAGAAGGATACGCCGTGACCAATCACACTGTCACGGAAGTGTCATGTCACTGGTGCCGCAATGACATGGCTGTAGTACCCCTACAGCTGGTTAACTCGGTATACCCTAAATCACACTAAGGGTTCAAATGAAAAATAATATTTCTCATAGAATTTAAAAATCACCTGAGACAAATAATTCAGATTTCCAAAGTAGAGGGTGTCATAAATAATTTTGAAAATCGCATAAACAGATATTTATAATTTTTTTTTCAAATCAAATTTTACAATAATTTTCGGAAGTCAAAATATCCAAACAATTTTAACAGAGCGAATAAAATATGAAATTCAACAAAGCAGAGATATTAAATTTCTAAGAAGAGGAGTGCTGAATAAAAAGGGGACATAATCCGTACCTCGAATATAACAACTCTAATACTAGCGAAATTCGTAAATAATCCGCTACACTCCCGACCCGCGACCTAATTATGAAACATTAATTAATATACATTATTTATGTATCTTACCGATTGAATGTTATCATTTTTTATTTATTTACTCTACCCTCACCATGCACATATATACTTTTTTTTTGACGAACAATAAGGATTTTATTAAACCGAATAATCCCTTCTCAAAACATTTTTGACCTCAATAGGAACAGACATCCTATCGAATACTCGATCTGGGAAAGAAAAAGACAGACGCGCTAACTCGTGCGCTGCCATATTAGCAGATCGTTTAATGAAAAACAGCGACACTGTGTTAAAAGAAGCCAGCATGTTACGACAGCTTTGGATAACATCCCCAAAAGGAGATCTCATAGGAACCTTGCTTCTAACTGCCTGAACAGCTGTAAGGCAATCTGATTCGACAACAATCTTACTCCAACCTCTGTCCTGTATCCAACTGAGTGCTTCCTTGATTGCTATAGCTTCCGCCATATAAGGAGAGTCGAGACCTGTACTGCACTTCGTTCTTGCTTGAACGAGCTCACCTCTGTCATTCCTCACTACGAAGCCAACCCCATAAGCATTATGTTCAGGGAAGATTGCTGCATCCACCGAAATCTTCATATGGTCCATCTGTGGCGCTACCCAGAGCTCTGAGCCATCCCCCTCAACTGAGTGAGAAAAATGAGGCTGAACTACCTTCTTCTGGGCCAAAATCCATTGCAGAAGACCCTGCTTGGCGTTTGCTAATACAACATTCACCCGAGTGTATTTTCTGTTCCAAATGAGATCGTTCCTCGCTTTCCAAAGGGACCAACATACAGAAACGACTTCTGCTCTTTTCTCATTGTTGCAGTCCTCGAAAACCTTTTCCCACCACTGGAAAAACCTGGTGCATCCGTCATACTGCATCCGAGGTAAAACTCGACTCCAACACTGACGTGCAAATTCGCAGTGACACAGAATATGGTCCACTGTTTCATCCCCCAATCTACAGACCTGGCACAATGAGTTTACATCTACATTCTTCTGTCGTAGCATCATCATCGTGGGTAAACAGTTTGAGAGAGATCTCCACATGAAATTTAGCATTTCTGGTGGGGATTTAATCCTCCAAGTCTTCCTCCAAGTAGAAGTCAGGTTTACAGAGTTCCACATGTCTTTTTGCTCCTGGAGAAGCCTGTAAGCACTGCGGACAGTATAATGCCCTGAGACCTCTTTTCCCCAGTAAACAACATCTTCGTTATTAGATGCGACTAACTGAATCTGCTTAATACATTGTTGGTCTCTAACATTAAACATATCTCTTAATATCTCCTCATCCCATCCTCTGGAGTCCATTGCCATTAGCGCGCTAACTTTGTAATTCTCCAGGCCCTGCACATTTGACGTGATGAAGGGGTTTCCATCATCTAACAACCACGGTTGCCCCACTATGTTCACTGAATTTCCAGAGCCTATTTTCCATCTCATTCCAGCAGAGATCACATGTTTAGCTTCCCATATACTACGCCAAATAAAGCTCGGATTATTTCCAATTCTTGCTTCCAGAAAGTTACACTCCGCGAAGTACCGTGCCTTATAAATTCTGCTCACCAGACTATTGGGATTAGTAATAAACCGCCATCCCTGCTTACCAAGCATAGCAATGTTGAAGTCTCTAAAATCTCTAAATCCCATCCCTCCACACGCTTTGTGACGGCTTAAACGTTGATAGCTCATCCAGTGAATACTCCTGCTATCATTATTCTTCGAGTTCCACCAAAACCTTGAGATGCTTCTTTCAAAATCCTTTGTAATATCTGACGGGAGTAAAAAAACACTCATTGCATAGGTTGGCAAGGCTTGGATTACTGATTTTACTAGGACTTCTTTGCCTCCCTTAGAAATAATTTTCCCATCCCAGATTGAAGCTTTTCTTCTCACTTGATCTTTCAAGAAACCCAGAGTTGCCGATTTGCTACGTTTCATCATGTTTGGCAAACCCAAATAAGAGCAGTTCTCATCTGCTTCCCCCATTTGAATGATGTCACATATCTGATTTTTCTTTTCCAGCCCCGTATTTGTGCTAAAGAAGACTGAGGATTTTAATTTATTAACTTTCTGGCCTGAAGCCAACTCAAACTTTCTGAGAATCTCCATCATAGTATGGGCCTCAGACTCACCAGCCTTGCAATATAAATACGAGTCGTCTGCGAATAACATGTGAGTAATACTTGGAGCCTGCTTACAAACTTTCACACCCTGAATTAACTTCCGCCTTTCATACTGGTGGAGCATTGCTGATAGCCCTTCTGCACATAGAATAAACAAGTATGGAGATAGGGGATCACCTTGACGTAGCCCACGACTTGGCGAAATAGGTCCAATTTCTCTACGAGAATGAACTATGCTGTAAGAGACTGTTTTGACACACTGCATAATTAAGTGAACCCACCAACTGTCGAAACCCATCTTAGAAAGAACGACATTGAGGTAGCTCCATTCAATTCGATCGTAAGCCTTGCTCATGTCCAGCTTTAACGCCATATAAGAATCTCTCCCCCGACGTTTCCTCTTTAGCATGTGCATCACTTCATAAGCAATCATCACGTTATCAGATATTAGGCGACCCGACAGGAAAGCACTCTGATTCTCTGAAATTACCTTGTCCAGCACCCCTTTAAGACGGTTTGCAATCACCTTCGTCACTATTTTCACTAAAACATTACATAGTGAAATAGGCCTTAGGTAACCAACCACTATCGGACATTTTTTCTTTGGGATTAGGACAATATTAGTATTATTCAGCTCCTCCATAAGCCTGCCACTGCTAAAAAAATTCTGAACTAGTTTTACCACGTCATCCCCAACGATATGCCAATATTTCTGATAAAAACCAGGAGTCATTCCATCAGGGCCTGGTGCCTTGTCTGGGTTCATTTGGAAGAGCGCACACTTGACCTCCTCTACTGTTATCGCATGTAAAAGAGAATAGTTCTGAGTACTCGTAATTGTGCTGGGGATGAAGTTCACCACCTCCTGCCAATCAACCTCTGTGGCTGTGAACAATGTAGAGAAATGGTTTGATATTAGCTCTGCAAGACCACTCTCCCATTCCAGCCATTGACCATCCTCGTTCTTAAGTTTGTCGATTTGATTATTTCTCCTCCTGTTCGACGCAAAAGAGTGGAAATACTTGCTGTTTTGATCTCCTGCCTGCAACCACATTTGTTTCGATCTCTGGCGCCAAAAAATCTCCCTTTGGCTAAAGATTTTTGTTAACTCTGTTTTGGCTGCTTTGAACTTTTCCTTAGAGTTATCATCCCGGCCCCCTCTATACTGCTTCAAAATAGCCTTGCACTCCCTGATTCTTCCACTAAAGTTCCCTGTAATTTCCTTCCCCCAAAGAGATAAGCTTTGACTATAGGATTTGATTTTTTGCAAAATATCTGTTTCATCAATACTTTGCCAACCTTCCCGGACAATAACTTCACATAAAGGCTCTGTCATCCATGCGTTCTCAAATTTGAAGCGATACTGAATATGTGCAATTGGGGTCACCTGTGGAATAAGCAATATGGGACTGTGATCGCTAGTAGTGCCTTCAAGATTGTAAAGTAGTGCCTTAATTATATACAAATATATTCAAACATGACCAACCAAACTTTGAACCCCCTGATTTTCTAACTTAACCTCGTATAACATGTAAATAGATTATGTTTGTGACCAAGATAGCAAAGTACAAACTATATTTATATTATTAAATTATAACATTGACTTTAAAATTACCTAGCCCTTACACTTAATTTAAGTCGAACAAATAATTTTCATATACATACACTAAAGTCACATTACCATTTAATTAATTACGAATAATAAGAAAATTGTATGTTTTAATTAACAACTTCAGAACATAATTATCACCTAGCATGAGTTAATAATAACATAGGGGAAATATTCTAATTAGTATATTCCTAAATTTTATTTCAAGCTCTACATGCCAACTAATAATATATATAATCAAATATATATGAGTACACCTGTGTACTTTCAAAAACAGAACATATAGGTTCTTAACAAACAAACTTTTATAATTAAAATTCATACACCAAAAGATAAATTAATGTTATAGATCAACGTGTACTAGAGTCCTTATGTTGAAACATATGTGGTGCAAATATAATATTAATAATCAATCCTTGACTCATGCAATGACACCCAGACCCGACAAATTGATGATGCCCTCCTTAATCATAATATGCTAATAATAGTACTGTGTTGCATATAATTTAACTAAGATGAATATGAAATCAATTAACTAAAGTAGTAAACGCAGAGGACAAGTACCTTTTTATTTACGGCTATTAACACACTCCCCCTCGTCTCCTAGTCTATTGCCCCGTAGCGGTTTCAGCTATTCTCTGCTTCACAATTGTGGTTAGGATTAACCTAATGCGGGTATATATATAGGCATAGGCTACCTACTTCTTTTAGAATTCCTGAATTCCTACTTTTTTTTTCCTAATTAATAATATAATTATTATTTTAGTTGAAGTAATATAATGGAATTCAATTATTATTATTATTAAAAATCATGGATATTACATATATACCCCCTTAAAAAGGATTCCGTCCCCGGAATCAAACGAACTAAATACGTACCTGAATCGAATAAATGTGGATATTTCTCACGAATAGACTCTTCTAATTCCCAAGTAGCCTCTCTCTCCGAATGATTCTTCCACAAAACTTTCACAAACGGAATGGTGTTCTTCCTCAAAACTCGCTCCTCTCGAGCTAAGATAGCCTCAGCTTCTTCCTCACAAGAAAGATCCTCTCTAATCTTATGTAATGGATACTGAACTATGTGTAACGGATGATATTTATAGCCCCTCAAAATAGATACATGAAACACATTATGCACATTAGATAGTTGTGGCGGCAACTCAACTCTATAAGATACTTCCCCAACTTTCTCCATAACATCAAAAGAGCCAACATATCTCGGACTAAGCTTTCCCTTCATACCAAAATGCTTCACACCCTTACAAGGCGACACCTTTAAGAACACATGATCACCTGGATCAAATCCCCCAAACTTCCTATGTTGATCCGCGTAACTCTTTTGACGAGATCGAGCTTCCTTCAAACTTTCTTTAACTTTCTCTACCTTCTCATTAGTGATTCTAACCAACTCTGGCCCTTCAATTACTCTCTCACCAACCTCATCCCAACAAGATGGTGCCCTACATCTCCTACCATACAAAGCTTCAAATGGTGGCATACCAATACTCGCGTGCCAACTGTTATTATACGCAAACTCAACAAGATACAAATACTTATCCCAGTCACCTGTCCACTCCAAAGCACATGCCCTCAACATATCCTCAAACGTCTGGATCATCCTTTCTGACTGTCCATCGGTCTGCGGATGAAAAGCTATACTAAAATTAAGCCTTGTACCTCAAGCTTGTTGGAAACCTTTCCAAAACCGCAATGTAAATCTCGTATCCCTATCAGAAACTATCGACACAGGCACACCATGAAGTCTAACAATATCTCGTTGAAAAATCTCTGCCAACTCGTGAACAGGAGTAGTCTCTCTAATAGGCAAGAAGTGAGCGGACTTAGTGAGTCTATCAACCATCACCCATATGACATCGTTCTTTTTGAAAGTCCTCGGCAAATGAGTCACAAAATCCATAGTAATGTTTTCCCACTTCCAAACTGGAATATCTAGCTGCTGCAACAATCCACTAGGCCTCTGATGGTCTATCTTCACTTGTTGACATGTAAGACATTTTCCCACAAATTCTGCTATATCTCCCTACATTCCACTCCACCAGAAGTGCTTCTTCAAATCTCCATACATCTTGGTGGAACCTGGATGAATAGAAAATGAAGAACTATGAGCCTCCTTCAAAATTTCCTCACGAATCGTCGGGTCTGCGGGCACGCACAATTTACTACCTAACCATATCACACCCTCATCATCGACATGAAATTGTGTTTGCTTTCCACCTGCCACCTCGGATCTAATAGCTTCCAAACCTGTATCACTCTTCTGAGCTTCCTTAACCCTTGAAACAAGATTCAGTTCAACTTTCAAATTTGCAATGCTACCACTTGATCCTCTAACATACAACTCAACACCCAAGCGCTCCAAATCTGAAATAAGGTGCGGCTGAGTAATGAGAGATGCAACACTCCCCAAGTTCTTCCTACTAAGAGCGTCTGCCACTACATTCGCCTTCCCCGGATGGTACTGAATATTTGCATCATAATCCTTAAGAAGTTCAAGCCACCTCCATTACCTCATTTTAAGCTCCTTCTGAGTAAAGATGTATTTGAGACTCTTGTGATCAGTAAAGATGTCACAAGTCTCTCCATAAAGATAGTGTCTCCAGATCTTCAAAGCAAATACGACAGCCGCTAACTCCAAGTCATGGGTAGGATAGTTTACCTCATAAGGTTTAAGTTGCCTAGAGGCGTAAGAAATCACTTTCCCATGCTGCATAAGAACACACCCCAATCCTCTCTTGGAAGCATCACTATAAACCTGAAAACCTCCACTTCCTGATGGCAACACAAGTATTGGAGCTGACACCAACCTCTTCTTTAACTCTTGAAAGCTCTTCTCACGATCATCGTTCCACTCGAACTTAGTTCCCTTCCTCATTAGCTGAGTCAATGGCAAAACTATGGAAGAGAAACCTTCCACAAAATGCCTGTAGTAACCTGCCAAACCCAAGAAACTCCTCACCTCCGTCACATTGCTAGGTCTGGGCCAATTAGTAATAGCCTCGACTTTCGCAGGATCCAACTCAATGCCCCTACCAGACAGAATATGCCCCAAGAATGCCACTTCCTCCAAACAGAATTCACACTTGGAAAATTTCGCAAACAACTTCTTCTCCCTCAAAATTTCAAGTACAGTACGTAAATGTTCCTCATGCTCCTCTCTGCTCCTAGAGTATATCAAGATATCATCGATGAAGACCACCACAAATTTATCCAGATAATCATGAAAGACCCGATTCATCAAATCCATAAATACCGCTGACGCATTTGTCAACCCAAAGGACATCACGAGAAACTCATAATGACCATAACGAGTGCGAAATGCAGTCTTCAGAATGTCTTCCTCCCTAACTCGTAACTGATGGTAACCAGATCTCAAATCTATCTTCGAAAAATACTTCGCCCCTTGCAACTGATCAAACAAGTCATCAATGCGTGGCAAAGGATACCTGTTTCTGACATTCACCTTATTCAACTCCTTGTAGTCAATGCACAACCTCATGGAACCATCCTTCTTCTTCACAAACAGCACAAGAGCGCCCCAAGGAGACACACTTGGCCTAATAAATCCCCTATCCAACAACTCTTGTAGTTGCTCCTTCAATTCTTGTAACTCAAGTGGTGCCATACGGTAAGGCGCCTTAGAAATAGGCTCGGCACCTGGAACAAGTTCAATAGTAAACTCCACCTCTCTATGTGGTGGCAAACCTGGTAGCTCATCGGGGAACACATCTTCATACTCTCTCACAACTGGATAATCCTCGATGCGAGGTTCATCCTTCGATGTATCCTTCACGAAAGCAAGGTAGCCATCACAGCCCTTAGACAATAATTTACTCGCCTTTAGAGCAGAAATTAACTTAACATCCCCCTTCGGCTGAGACCCTTGGTATACAAATTCTGGTTTATCTGCATCCCCAAAGATCACCCTTTTTCCTTGAAAATCAATTGTGGCACGATGTTCACTCAACCAATTCATGCCCAAAATAATGTCAAAGTCATGCATCCCCATGGGAAGCAAGTTAACCTTACAACTTCTATCTCTAACAGCTATCGGACACTCTCGATACACATCAGAAATAACAAGAGAATTCCCCATCGGGGTAGAAATAGACATATGAGGATATAATAATGAAGGTGCAACGCCTAGATGACGAACAAGCGATAAAGACACAACAGAATGGGTCGAACCAGTATCAAATAACACATAAGCATCACGTCTACCAATAAGAAGTGTTCCTGAAATGGTACCTGAATTAGCTGCTGCTTGATTTGCAGTCAATGCAAACACTCTGGCTGTAGGATTCTGCTGACTTCCACAGCCACT
The DNA here is from genome assembly GCF_009905375.1 of Apium graveolens. Lineage (NCBI taxonomy): Eukaryota > Viridiplantae > Streptophyta > Magnoliopsida > Apiales > Apiaceae > Apium > Apium graveolens. Next base: position 169,232,029 of record NC_133655.1, read on the forward strand.
ACTACCGCCAGCTCCCCCTCCATCAGGGTTGTGTGACACTGTGCAATCCTTTGCCCTATGGGACATGCTACCACACAAGAAACAAGCCCCAGTCTGTCTGTAACAAGCTCTACCTGGATGATGTCCACCACATGTAGCACAAGGAGCCACTGGAATCATATTGGGGTTTCCCCCATATACTGAGTAACGGCTCTGCCCCTGCTGACGATTCTGCCACTGCCTAGGCTGCGTCTGTCATTGAAACTGCTGATTCTGATTCTGACCAACATACTGATTCCGGCCGTGGAATGACTGACCACCCCTATTCTGATTCTGTCCGCGCCACTGTCCCTGCTGACCATTCTGACCTCCATACCACTGTCTACCCTGTGCAAAACCCTGATCATCCCTAGTCCTCTTACTACCACTGTTAGACCTGAAAGTCCTAAAATCTATGCGCTCCTTCTCAACATCCTTTGCTGCATCAGCCGCCTCTGCCACATTATCAAATTTAAAAGAAATTATGGAACCCCTCAGATGAGACTTCAACCTCCATTTAAATTTATCAGCCTGCTGCGTAGCAGTCCCTGCAACTGTCCCAGCAAATCCAGCCAACCTTATAAACCTCGCCATATAATCAGTAATACTCTCATCCTGGTGCTGCATAATAAAATGAAACTCCCTCAAATAAGCCTCTCTATCAGCATTAGAGAAGTACTGCTCATAGAATACTTCCTTGAATCCCTGCCATTCCAAAGCCTCTGTATACTGCTCCCCTCTAGTAGCTTTCACTCCTCTCCACCATCTCTGAGCATCACCCTCCAACTTATACACAACTAACCTGACCTTCTGAATCTCATCACAACCCAGTGCATCAAAAATCTTTTCGAGATTAACAATCCAATTCTCAGCATCAATAGGAGTCGGTGCTGCACTAAAAGAGTCTGGTTTCTGCTTCACAAACCTCTCCAACCATACAAACGGCTCCAGCTGATGGCCCTGACCATTCTGATTCTGATTCCCATTGCCATTCTGATTTCCTTGTCCATTCTGATTTCCTTGTCCATTCTGATTTTCCTCGCCATTCTGATTTCCTTGGTTTGCCAAAGCCTGCTGTACAGCCTGGGCTACTGCTTGCCCTATCATCTCAGTAAGCTGAGTGGGGTCAATATGAAAAGGATCACGTCTAGGAGGCATCTACAATATAAGATAGCGAACGAATGAAGAGTACGAGAATAAATATGATGAAGCAGTTACAAACAGATTTCAAATGATAAAGCAAAATGAAACGAAATTAAATAGAATACCCATCCTATCGTCTACCCAAACTCACAGGTCAACCTAAGTAGGTTTTCTACAAGAAAGAACCTGGCTCTGATGCCATCTCTGTAACACCCCCTTCTTAAAATAGAAGGGAGATATTACTTAAAATCCAAAAACCTGCAAACAGAGCACTAATATATTTCTAACAATAATTTAACGGTCTAAAATGATATTAAATCTCCAAAATGTCTAAACCAATAATATAAATGCTGAAATTTCTAATAAGAAATTAAGTCTAAATAATGATAGAAGTCTGAAATCCTAAAAACGAAATAAAGGGTAGCTCTCCATCACACAGTCCCAGATCCCCCTAAGCACCTGCCAGAAAAAGAATACGGTATGAGTCAAACGCCCAGTACGGATTTGGAATATAATTTATAAAACAAGAGATCAGAAATAAATAATCAGCAATTTATAATAAAACAACAATTTTAAAAATAAGTAAGGCTGAAGCAACGAGGGGTTAGGATATTTCATACCGAGATCATAACAGATACAAATACACACATCATAGGGTACCTAATGCGTGCAACATAATGGATAACGTGTATGGCATATAAAACGTCACCATAAATCAAATCACAAATCAAACTCTGGGTGCACCCACGTATCCTGAACAAATATCAAATACGCAAAAGCTCCTCCCAAGAGCTAACAGAAGGATACGCCGTGACCAATCACACTGTCACGGAAGTGTCATGTCACTGGTGTCGCAATGACATGGCTGTAGTACCCCTACAGCTGGTTAACTCGGTATACCCTAAATCACACTAAGGGTTCAAATGAAAAATAATATTTCTCATAGAATTTAAAAATCACCTGAGACAAATAATTCAGATTTCCAAAGTAGAGGGTGTCATAAATAATTTTGAAAATCGCATAAACAGATATTTATAATTTTTTTTTCAAATCAAATTTTACAATAATTTTCGGAAGTCAAAATATCCAAACAATTTTAACAGAGCGAATAAAATATGAAATTCAACAAAGCAGAGATATTAAATTTCTAAGAAGAGGAGTGCTAAATAAAAAGGGGATATAATCCGTACCTCGAATATAACAACTCTAATACTAGCGAAATTCGTAAATAATCCGCTACACTCCCGACTCGCGACCTAATTATGAAACATTAATTAATATACATTATTTATGTATCTTACCGATTGAATGTTATCATTTTTTATTTATTTACTCTACCCTCACCATGCACATATATACTTAATTATATACTAATATATTCAAACATGACCAACCAAACTTTGAACCCCCTGATTTTCTAACTTAACCTCGTATAACATGTAAATAGATTATGTTTGTGACCAAGATAGCAAAGTACCAACAATATTTATATTATTAAATTATAACATTGACTTTAAAATTACCTAGCCCTTGCACTTAATTTAAGTCGAACAAATAATTTTCATATACATACACTAAAGTCACATTACCATTTAATTAATTACGAATAATAAGAAAATTGTATGTTTTAATTAACAACTTCAGAACATAATTATCACCTAGCATGAGTTAATAATAACATAGGGGAAATATTCTAATTAGTATATTCCTAAATTTTATTTCAAGCTCTACATGCCAACTAATAATATATATAATCAAATATACATGAGTACACTTGTGTACTTTCAAAAACAGAACATATAGGTTCTTAACAAACAAACTTTTATAATTAAAATTCATACACCAAAAGATAAATTAATGTTATAGATCAACGTGTACTAGAGTCCTTATGTTGAAACATATGTGGTGCAAATATAATATTAATAATCAATCCTTGACTCATGCAATGACACCCAGACCCGACAAATTGATGATGCCCTCCTTAATCATAATATGCTAATAATAGTACTGTGTTGCATATAATTTAACTAAGATGAATATGAAATCAATTAACTAAAGTAGTAAACGCAGAGGACAAGTACCTTTTTATTTACGGCTATTAACACACTCCCCCTCCTCTCCTAATCTATTGCTCCGTAGCGGTTTCAGCTATTCTCTGTTTCACAATTGTGGTTAGGGTTAACCTAATGCGGGTATATATATAAGCATAGGCTACCTACTTCTTTTAGAATTCCTGAATTCCTACTTATTTTTTTTTCCTAATTAATAATATAATTATTATTTTAGTTGAAGTAATATAATGGAATTCAATTATTATTATTATTAAAAATCATGGATATTACACTCACTTCCATAGAAATGCGACATACAGCAAGTACTTTTCACCAATAGAATATGAACAGATTTTAGACTGCAGAAGTAGGGTGCATTGAATACAGCAAGTACTTGGACCGGAAAGAAGTATGTGCATCCAGTTCTTGTACTAGATATTTGTATTGATTTAATGAGTTTAGAATAAACAACAACACATATAACCATGGTTTAGAAGTTCAGCAGATTCCCATAAGTCAGATTTTGCAATAAAAGGTTAGAGTTGGCCTCATGTTCTGGGGAGCAAACTTGGTTCTCAGAGTCAAGATGAATTTCATGCTGTTCATATCAATTTAGTTTCATAGAACTACGGCCCTATATGTTAGAGATTATGGATTCATTCACAAGATATAGAGAATAAGAAATATTAAATTAAGTTTGTTTTGCCATTTCCTTGTGTATTAATTAGCTCCCGTTCAAGCCTTTATTTTAAAGATCCTTGATATTGAGTTTGAAATATGTAAGTTTTACACAGGCGAAAGCTTGTATTACAGAATTTATTTGGTGGAAATAGGCCAGATAAGCTGATCAGTGGAATATGTATACATATCACTCAACTAGTGAAAGCTTCTTATTTGTATAAGGACCCCGGAGCTCAGACTGCATCAGGACCGCCCATGATGAGGAGCTACTCTTAACATTTACAAGTTGGAGATTTTAATGAAGAAACATGACTGTTAAATGCAGTAAAATTTCGCTCCTTACAGTAATGAGAGATTACAACTTTGACCTTTGCTTATTTTTTGTGCCAGTAAATAATATACTATTTGCCGTGCTAACTCTCTCTTTTCTGGTGATTATCATCTGACCTTTCTTCCTTGTATAAACTTTTAAGTTCATTTACGTGCAAATAAAAATAATTTATAATAACTATATATATAATTATTTCCGTCATATTAGTTCATACTAAAAACTTAATATAATTACGAATTTCTGTGTTCCTTACTTTTGTTTGAATTTTTCTATGCAATGATTTCTTTTTACATTGATCATAAATATTTTTTGTATTTGAAAACTATCAAAATTACAATATAAATATAAAAATATAATTTTTAAATTAGATAACTCCTTGCTCATTATAATATAAAAAAATATTATTTATAATTTATGCTCATTTGTAAGGATTATGTTATTATTTTTTAAATGTATTTGTTAGGATAATATGATCTAAGATGAATCAGTTAAACTGAGATATAGCGTACGTATAAAATTTTATATGAAAATCGAATAATCTAATATAAATTTAGAATAAGTAATTTTTAATAAATCACATTTTATAAAAATAAATATATTAATATTTATTTAATACATTATAGCCATATTTTCAAAATATTTAACCTACTCAAATAAATACTATCAAAGTGGATTTTATATTAAGTGTCATTATGTCAATATTTGAGGACATGACTTTACCCATGAGATAGTCAAATAGCATTTATTAAATTAAGAAGACATTTAAGAGCTAGGAGGGTGTCAAAGTAATTTCACATTACTGTATTAAGTAAATTATTACTGCATTTAGCATCACCCTGAAGAAATTGACAGACTAGTGTTCATTTTTATGATCATAACTGTAACTGAGTAAATAATAGAAAGTGAAAAGTAGCCAACTCGATCAACTGGTAACTAGAGAGAATGGAGATGGACATGGGGGCTTAGCAACATCAACAACACCTCCAAGCATTAGGATAACCTGTTTCATGGTTGGTCTTAAACATGGATCCTCTTGAATACACCAAATCCCAACCATCACAAACCTCTCTACCTTCTCCCACTCATCTAACATATCCTCCCTATTTTCTACTATTTTCTCCAACTCCCCTGCCTCGAAAAAATCCCAAACCCAATATGTTAAAATGCCTACTTCATTCTCTGAATCCATAACGCTTCTTGGACAACTTATGATCTCCAGCAGTAGAACACCAAAGCTGTATACATCTACTTTTACAGTGACGGGTGTGTTTCTGAACCATTCAGGTGCAACCTAACCTTTTGTGCCCCTGATTCCAGTATTTGTTCTACTCTGGTTCATCATCAAGAGTTTTGCCAACCCAAAATCAGAAATTCGAGCATGTAATATTCGTCCAAAAGAATATTCCGTGGCTTTATGTCGCAGTGGATTATCTGTTTGCTGCATTCGTCATGGAGATATGCAAGTCCCTTTGCGATTCCCAAGGCTACCTTCTTCCTTTCCGTCCAACTACGCTTCATATCTCCAAAAAAAAAACTAGCTAAAGTTCCGTTGACCAGATACTCATAAATGAGTAGACGATTTTCTCCATCATCACAATATCCAAGCAAGCGCACTAAATTCTTCTGATGAGTGTGAGCAATCACATTAACTTCAGTTTTGAATTCCTTGTCACCATCTTGAAACACCCTATCTAATCTTTTCACTGCAACTAATATATTTGAAGACGACATTTGAACGACCCCTTTGTAAACGACCCCTTCCTAGTTCTTCTTTAAATCCATTTGTGGCTTGTTCGAGCTCTTTATATGTGAAACTACGCATATTTCCTATGACACTATTATCACCTGATTGAACCTCTTTAGTCTTCTTTCTGTATAAGCAAAAGTACCCGAACAAAGTAGCAGCAACTAATATAAGATTTATAGAAACTGAACTGCCTAATAGAACTGAACCAGTAGTGGTTAACGTACCTTGATCCTTCTTACGATTATTTGGACAACCTTGAGGAAGATCAACTTTTCGATATTTTATAAAAGCCGTTCCAATAACACCTGGTTCAGATATATTATATCTCCCATTTGACAAAGGTAGTTTCTTTTTCCAACAACTATCACCTCTGAAAACTGCGACTGCACAGAGACAATCGTTTAGGCAATACTTTCTACACTCTACTTCAGAAACAGGCTTTAGTTGCTCATAATCAGAGCTTGGCCAGTCAGTATCAGCAAGCTCCCAAAAATCATATAACTCTTCTTTAGAACTTGGCCCCTCATCAACACAGCTCTCAATGAAATTTGGCTTGCAGCAACCATGCTTTTCAGTTGGATCAATTAAGGAATAACTCTTTGGGCATTCACAGGTCGGCCTTCCAGAATCTCCAAGTCTGCACACACTGTTAAATCCACAAGCCCCGCTACCTTGATTTCCTCGAAGGTTAATACAAATATTCTCCGGCTCAGACCAGACAGCCGTCCAATTTGGGTTTCCGGTAAATACCTTAGGGTGAGAATATAGAACAAAAACTCCATCAAACTCCAGAGTAGCTCTATAATAGGACCGTGAGCCTGCAGCTACATTTGTATTGAGATCAGATATCCCACCATTTCTTCCCATAATATACATATGTCCTGTCTGATTGAACCTCACCTGAACACCAGAATTATTGGCGTTTGAACGATAATAAGTCCCACTGGTGTAGTACGCGTGATATGCATAATCTGAAGGTATATCTCTTGTATTGAGATCAGATATCCCACCATTTCTTCGCACAACATACATATGCCCTGTCTGATTGAACCTCACCTGAACACCAGAACTATTGGCGTTTGAAGGATCATAAGTCCCACTGATGTAGTACGCGTCATATGCATAATCTGAAGGTATATCTCTTGTATTGAGCACAAGATTTCCATCTTGAAGCAACCGTAGCTGAAACCTTCCTCTGGAAAAAATTGAGTCAGTACGCTTTGAATAAAGCACACCACCATTATCCATAACCCGTGTAGGCAAAAGGGTATCACTTGGATTGCTGAAACTATCCCACACCTTTGTTGAATCACTACCAAGAATCATAAAATTTCCTGTATCATTAAGAACAGCAGTAGAAGCTGTACCAGAAAATGAGACGGACGACCATAAGTCCTTGCCTCGAGAATCACTGAGGACTAATCCGCGATCAGCAGTGAGCTGCACTTTCGATCCAGCAGGTACAGTAGTTCCATCATTCACAAACCAGACCATGGTCTTGTCAGGAATTTTGTCATACCAGATAGACAGCAAAAACTGATCATTTTCTTCAACTTTCCGAAACCCGAATGCAAAATCACCAGAAGGCGAATACAATGAGGTGGCGTCGTCTGCAGCTGTGAGAGACCAGCCTACCGATAAGGTGCCATCGCCTTGAGCAACTGCTGAAAACGGTAAAACAAATAAAAACATGCAAAGTCTATATGGAAAGAAATAACCCATTGTTGAGAGGATTTAGAAGCTGCAATGTTGTATATGCTTGTAACCTACTAAAATGTAAGATATATAGATTTAAATTCCACGTCAATTCATAAGTCAACCTATGAGCTGTCTAATAATCTCTGCCTCAAATTGGGTAATGACCAAGCTCTTGATTATGAAGTTTTGAACCAGTCTTCAATTAAACTCCAAAAACGGAAATCTAAAAAATTAAACATTATGTTCTGTGTAGTTAGTGATTCTATTAAGTAGTACTAGTAACTACTGAAGTCTTCAAAAACACGGGACAAAAGTCTAGGTTGTAGTGATGTCACTTTCATGGAGCCAGTGAAAAACACGGCAATAAATTCTAACCATGATGAGTACATTTCTGAGAAATTGTTCAATAATCAATATACATAAATCTTCCTATCACAGACGGCAACTAGTTTTTTTGAGGCCATAAAATATAATGAACTATTTTTTTTTGAAACAAAAATATAATGAAATATTGGTTAGTTAAATGTTAGGAATATGCTTTATACCCTAAATTTGATATAAAAATTTTCACAAAATTGCATGCTTAAGTATTGACCCCAAACATTCATATAAATAACCAGTTAAAAGTAGTAAATTGCATAACAGCGAGTAAATTGTTATTATTATTTTTTTTTGTAATTTTATGGCCCAAATTTGAAATCTAACACTTTAGTGACTGTTAGGACGAAAACACGCGCTAAAATTCATGCAAGTATACGTGTTGACAAGTAGAATAAGATGTAAATCAGATTCGTACACACAGACGCTCTTTTGGTTAACTTAAAATTAAGCACTTATGCAACAATGACATGGCTATCGCTCAATGCTAAGACAATAACAAATTGTGTTGATTATACTAATTAAACTAGAAAACATTAACTAAGAGAATAAGAGTGATTGAATTAACTATATGAGACAAACATGAGATTCTAACTTCATAAAATATTTCATTCAAAGTCATTATTCTTAATCTTAGCATGCAATGGTGATGACAACTAATCAGATAACACGAAACTAGTAAACGCCAACTTTCATTGTACGAATACCCTACTACCAGACATCCACAAAAAAGATAGAAGCTGAATATACACCAAATATGTTGAGACCCCATATGTCTATAGAATTTGACAACATAAAGGTTTAGTGCACAAGTCATCTATCGTGATTACATATGGCAAGTAAGATGGTTAAAATTACCTAAGAATCATGCATAACAAATACATGAACCTATGCTAGCATGGCAAGTTCTAAATCTCTATATTCACCGTCGCTTCAATAAAGATTAACACGCTATCTTACATATTCACGACGCACATAAGAATAATAAGCACAACCAATACTAGGATATCATACAATCACCATATACTAAGATATTGAAATAAATTAACTATAGAAATTCATAAGTAAATCTGTTAGAACCCCACGATAACGATTAGTTCATAACCGAACTCATCATCATCATGGGTTCCAATGAAAGCATGGTAAATAAATTGAGATAAATGAAGTCTGAAATAACTGAATTAAAATAAAGTATGTTACCAAAAGTATTAGGTTCAACAACAAAGAAAACGAGCATCCAAGATTACAACTTAAGCAAAGAATCACAAGTAAAACAAGTTTTTCTTCTCCTTCGTTGAATTTGTGCTATTAGGTCTTCTTCCTGTCTTTTCCTTACTCTCCGTTATAAAAAATGTCTTTAAATACCAGCCCAAATCGACCAGAAGTCCAGCAGGTCAATATTCTATTAGAAACAGGATTATGGAAAATCGACCTAGCGCGGCCGGCCCCAAGTACAGCGCGACCGCTCCCAAGTGTAGCGCGGCCGTCCTGAGCTTCTGAAATTTTTTTATTTTTCTAATTTAATTGCCTTCACTTGCTGGTTTCTTCGCACACTCGACCAAGGCTCCATCCCAACACTCTTCCAAGCATAAATTATGTAATTTCCAATCCTTCTTCCTGATTATGCCCTGAAATGTAAAACACTACAAAAACACATCAAATACATAAACAATTTGAGTACAAAACACCAATTTGAGTATTTATGAAGTTTTCTAAGTGGATATAAATGCCACTTAACACACCCCCAAACTTGAATCAATGTTTGTCCTCAAGCATAACAGACTCAAAAAATAAGAAATATAAATACGTGAATGCAACTAACATGAATGCAATGATCCCCTAAGAGTAACTAAACCAATCAAAAAGCAACATCTCAGTGAATGCAATCATTTGCACAAAGTTCAATCAAATCCCACAAACCAACTCTTAAGCCAAAAACGTGTGTGTGCGCAATTGCTTAACAGATTTACTCTCGAAACTAAATTAATAATCATACCTCACCACTCTCCAAGACAATCACAAGGTTATGAATAGAATAAACGATAAATAAAAAATGACTGACAACACTTCAAATTTTCCAGAGTTATACACAGATTCATGCTTTTATTGCTAACACATAACAAACACATATATGCTTATTTGATCGTGCAATGAGCGAGGTCCACAAAAGATTTATGCAATAATACCCATGTAGCGAGCATTAGGTTAGTGGATCCCAGACTATAAAAGCCTTAGGTCATTAGGCACAAAGTCCCCTAGAACTTAATAACTCGAGTATTAAAGAGCCCACCCGTGATCAATTATGCATAACATAATTTTTTTTTCTTTTTTTTTTCTTTTTCTCTGTCTTTTTTTTTTCAATTTCTGAACGAGTGCGTTTCGCTCCATCTCGCTCAACCCTAGAGTACTCATATAAATATGAGCCGGCTACTAGCCATTTGACGCCTAGCCACAACTAGCATTGAAATCCAATATTTTTCTTCAATTTTTAAAAATCTATCTTATTTCGCCACTAAGAGAATATCATACATTCTAGACATAAACAAGTGATTAAACCTCGACAAACAAACAAACCATGATCATGATCTAGCACTCAAGCAACCTATAAGACTTAGTGAAAATTTTCTTATTTCTAGCATGCAAAACAATTCGTTAGGACTTAACATTCCTTTATACGAAATCACTACACTTGCGTCAACATCACAAATCAATCGGAAAAGTAATAAGGGATCATGTTATAATGCAAATGCAACTATATGTAACATACTAATATGATAAAAAATACGCAAAACAAAAACAAAAATAAATAACTACATGACAAATATGCAAACTATATGAACTAAACTATCATGAATATGCATCTATATGGACTCACACATAAATATTCCTTAACTATCACCCCCAAACCTAAAAATTTCACTGTCCTCAGTGGAGGTAATAGTAAGGAATCAAGGCATACCTACTCGGAAGATGAATCATCATCACCATTTGCGGGTGGAGTATCAAGAGGCGGGTACACAGAATCCTCTCCAAAAACTGGCTACTGAATGTCAACCCCCGTAGCTCGGAAAGCTGTACCCAAAGCCTGAGTAAAATCCTGCGCAAACCTGCTATACGACTCATACATCGCATCCATCCGCCTCATCAAACGCCTATACTGCGCCGAACCTAAACCAACACTATCCTCTACCTCCTGCTGCTGCTACGAAGAACTAGGCTCTCCGATCTGATGTCTCGATGCTGCTCTATGTGCCTAAGAAGAACCACCAGCATATGTTTGATCAGCTGGCCGACAACTCGGTAAATGATCATAGGTGTATCCAAGTCCCTTCTCATTAACCTTCCCACCATACCACTCCTGCATGCTCAAGATCGTAGAACTATCGATGGGGGCGCTCGGTAACTGAAGCTGCTCGTGTGCGGGCCAATAAACACCCACCGCAACACAAAGCTTGGTAACAATCGAGGCATAAGGGATAGACCCCGTAGTGCTTCCATGCAAAAATCGCAGAATATCCTGATGAATCACCGAACCGAGATCCACATAATCTCCCTGCAAAATTCCCTATAACAACTTCGTACGATCCACAATCACATCATGCACATGAGATGAAGGCATGATGTTTGCACAAATAAAGTATTCCAAGCACGATCAAACCTGTTCATGCATGAAACAGGGAAGTTGACATACTCATTCGATCCCCTCTTTAACTTCCAATGTGTCTCCGGGACACACAACGTAGCCACAATCAGATCCAAATAAAATCATCCCCTGTCTTGTTAACCCACTCCTCTTGATCTGGCTTCCTCACAGGTTGGTTGATGACCCTGCGAATAGCCTCCGGGTTGTAGTCTACAGTCAACCCACGCACCACCGAATACCCATTCTTATCAGCCTTCGCGTTCGCATAAAACTCACGAACAATACTCATAGGCACAACAACGGGCGCCTCACAAAACGAAACCCATCCCATTTCTAAAATCATCTCGAGAAGCTTACCGACCTTACTCGAAGGTAAAAAACCCCTCTCCTTTGCTATTGGCTTCGACAATAACTTTGTGTACTCCTCTTCAGCCGCCACAGTAACAAATCGAGGCTTCGCACCCCCAACACTCGAAGTATCGGAAGAGACGGGGTTAGTGCTGCTGCTGTCTTGATAGAGGGCTCTCTTGGGTGCCATTGGAATTGACTAAGTGAGATAAGAGAGGTGTATATAGAGATTTATGGCTTGAGAATATGTAAAGTGATGGAGATGATTGTATGAAAGTGTATGCATATATAGGTAATTAGAATTAGGTTTTAAAATAGAAGTGGGATATGATTATGGGTTTAGTAGGGATAATGGAGGGGGGGTTTGAGGAGTAGAATTCGGGTAAAAGTAGGGGTATAACCTTTGTTCAACTCTTTTGTTGTTTTGATTTTCGGCTTTTTATGTTTTTTTTTACTTCAGGGACTCAGCGCGGCCGCCCCGCTTGGGAGCGCGGGCGCGCTGTGTTTCAGAAATTCCAGCGCGGCCGTCCCGTATCCCAGCGCGGGTGTGCGCAACTTCTGTTCTTTCAGCGTGGCCGCCCTGCTTTTTAGCGTGGGCACGCCGTGCTTCTGGAAAAATCCCCTGTTTTTTTATTTTTTTGTATTTTCTTCGATTTTCTTCATTCTTTCTGCTTTTCTTACCTACTAATGTACAATAAGTTTGGGTTTCCTCCCAAGAAGCGCTTGGTTTATGTTGTTAGCTTGACGTAGAATTCCGAGATCAAGTTGCCAATAAAACGGTACTAACCACTTCACGGTTTGCCATATCTCCATAATAATGCTTCAAACGCTATCTATTTACCTTGAATGCTGTTAGTCGCTAAACACGCGCTAATATTACACGCAAGTATACGCGTTCGTAAGTAGTATAAGATATAAATCAGATTCGATCCTACAGAGACTGTATTAGTTAACTAATCAACTCATGCACTTAAGCAATAATGTATGGTTATTATTCAATGCTAAGATGATAACAAAGTGAGGTTATTTATAACTAAGAATTAAAATAATTATTATAACTACGAGAAAAGATAGACTGAGTTAATATATATGATAAACATGGGATTCTAACTTCATTAAGTACTTCATTCAATAGCCTTATTGTTCTTAACTTTAGAATGCAATGGTGATGACACTAATCAGACAACACGAAACTGATAAATGCCAATTTTCGTTGCACGAGTACCATTCTACCAGACATCCACAAAAGAGATAGAAGCTGAATATGCACCAATTATATTGAGACCCTATATGTCTATAGAATTTGACAACATAATGGTTTAAGCACAAGTTATCTATCTTGATTACATAGAGCAAGTGAGATGGTTAAAATTACCTACGAATCATGCATAACAATACATGAACTTATGCTAGCATGGCAAGTTCTAAGTCCTTAAATTCACTTTCGCTTCATTAAGAATTAACACACTATCTTATAAGTTCGCGACGCTCACAAGACGAATACGCACAACTGTTAGGAATATGTGTATTAGTTTGATGATAAGTTAAACAAAACACTTAAGTAGAAATCTAGTGTTTGTAGCCTCAACGGATAAGACCATCTTGGCTATCCGTTGAAGGAGTAGCTTTACTTAGCAATAAGTTTAGTATTGTAGCACATTTCATTCTCTGGATTCAAGTTATAATTCTTAGATGTTTTAGGAAATTATCAGTCATGTTGACTACTAGTGGATATGCAAATAGGAGGGCTAATTGTAAATATTTCATGCCTTGTAATTTTGTATAAGTGAAGAAGTATCAACTGATATTGAAGACCTTCAACGGATGTCTCTAAAGCTTCAACGGATAATATCCATCAACGGATAAGTGCTTCAACAGATAAGACTTCAACTGCTAATGCATCAACGGATAAAGTTTCAACGGAGAAAGCCTCAATGGATAAGGCATCAACGGATGAAAGCTTCAACGGATGCTTAGTTCAATAGCAGTTGATAGTGACTATTCATAAGCTGACATAGGCACATGGGTTGACAGAGACAAACTGGAATGTGGCAGCCTCTAGAAGGAATCAAGAAAATGCAGCATTTCCATTCTGGTGCAAACAAGAGAGTATTTAAAGATTAACAGCTAAACCCAAATTGCATTGGATAGAGAAATGAAGAAGAAACATGTGAAGAGCCTTTTTAACTGTATATTACAGTTTTGTCTTCACTTGTAAACTTGGTGATATATAAACCAAGTAGCAGCTAGTAATTAGACGTGAATTTTCAAGAGCTGTTTAGAAAAATCCAGAGAGAAAATCATCTAGTTTGTACTAGGAAACAGCTGTGATTTAATTCTTTGAATCACAGATTTTATGAAATAACACATCTCTGGTGGAACATCAAATCCACCAGAAAAGTTTTTAAGTTCTTTGTGTTCTTTACATTTGTGTTTGAATATATATCTGTCTGTATTAGCTTCAAGCAATTCACACACATTTGCTCACTAAAACACTTAGCCTTAGAAACTGCTCAAAACTTGAAAAAGTTTTGAGATTTACATTCAACCCCCCTTCTGTAAATCTCATTGTTAGTCCACTGGGAATAACAATTGGTATCAGAGCAAGCTCTTAACATACAAAGAGTTTAAAGATCTATTCTGCTAACATCATGAGTGCACAGAAGAATCCTCCTGCTAGGAAGGATATTGGTATAAAGATTCTAGTCCTGGAAAAAGATAACTATCATCACTGGAAAGTGAAGATGCATTTACATCTTCTTTCTCAAGATGAAAGCTACATCAACTGTATTGAAAATGGTCCTCACATCCCTCACAAAGTGGCCACAGCTGTTACTGCAATAGTTGTTGTTGGACAGTTCATCCCAAGCCAAAAGCAGAATGGACTATTGAAGATATGGAAGAAATCCGCAAAAACAAGAAAGCCATGAACATTTTGTTTAATGGCTTAGATCAAGATATGTTTGACAATGTCATCAATAGCCAAACTGCAAAGGAAGTTTGGGATACTGTACAAACCATCTGTGAAGGTACTGAGCAGGTTAGAGAGAACAAGATGCAGCTTCTTATTCAACAGTATGAATATTTTCACTTTGAAGAAGGAGAATCATTAAATGATACCTTCAAAAGATTTCAGAAACTGTTAAATGGATTGAAGCTGTATGGTAGAGTGTACCAAGTCAAGGATTCCAACTTAAAATTTCGGAGGTCTCTACCAAAGGAATGGAAGCCTATGACTGTCTCTCTAAGAAATTCTCAAGATTATAAGAACTTCACAGTTGAAAGATTATATGGAATTTTGAAGACTTATGAACTTGAAATGGAGCAGGATGAGTTGCTGGAAAAGGGAAAGAGAGAAGGGGGAACATTTGCACTTGTAGCTGACAGTGAGAAGATTGAAGCCAGGAATAAGGAGAAGACAATGCCAAGTCTCAAAATTGGCACAAGAAAATCAGAATCAAGCAAGGGTAAAGAGCAAGTAGCTAAGGATAAAGACAATTCTTGTCAGGATAACTCTGATGATGTTGATGAACATCTGGCTTTTCTGTCCAGGAGGTTTGCAAATATGAAGTTTAGGAAAAATACAAAATTCACTAAGCCAAACAAAAACATGGTGGACAAATCCAAGTTCAAATGTTATAACTGTGGCATTAGTGGACACTTTGCAAGTGAGTGTAGGAAGCCAACCTCTGATAAGAAGAAATTTGAGCAAGTTGATTACAAAAAGAAGTATTTTGATTTGCTCAAACAAAAGGAAAGAGCTTTTCTCACTCAAGATGATTGGGCAGCAGATGGAGTCAATGAAGATGATGACATGGAATATGTCAACCTAGCCCAGATGGCTAATTCTGATGAAAATGAAACTAGTTCATCAAGCAACCAGGTAATTACTACTGATCTCTCTCAGCTTTCTAAAAATGAATGCAATGAAGCCATAAATGATATGTCCAATGAATTATATCATTTACGTGTTTCTCTTAAATCACTAGCCAAAGAAAACACTAGGATCAAAGAGAATAATGTGTTTTTAAGTGATAGGAATGCTGTGTTAGAGGATCAGGTAATTGAGCTTGAAAAGATTAAACTTAAATACTTGACTGTTGAGAGTGAACTAGAAGAAGCTGTTAAGAAAGTATAAATTCTTTCTAAACAGTTAGAGAGTGAGCAAGAGGTAATCAAGGCCTGGAAAACATCTAGGGATGTTAGTGTTAAGATTGCCAAGGTTCAGGGAATTGAATCATTCTGTGAGGATGCCTGGAAGAAAAACAAAAAGGAGTTAGAATTAATTGATGGATTGTCAACGGATGTGGAATCAACGGATGATGAAAGTTATCCGTTGAAGGAAGTAAAAGAGCATCCGTTGAAGGCTCATCAATTAAAACAGGCAAGTAATTTCAAAAATAAAAATCTCAATAAGAAGGATGGTTCAACTTTCAAGAACTTTGTCAAAGAAGGAGCTAGCACATCCAAAGATGCCAGTAAGGTGAATATTGGACACATGACTTTAGATCAGCTGAAAAATAGGCTTAAG
The DNA here is from genome assembly GCF_009905375.1 of Apium graveolens. Taxonomy (NCBI): domain Eukaryota; kingdom Viridiplantae; phylum Streptophyta; class Magnoliopsida; order Apiales; family Apiaceae; genus Apium; species Apium graveolens. The sequence goes on from NC_133655.1 coordinate 169,248,598, forward strand.
TTGGTTGAGGATAAAAAGGAAACTAAAAGAAAATCTAAAAGAAATGGGAAGGTAGGGATTAATAAACATAACAATTATACACCTGATAGGTATGCTCCTAAAAAAAGCTGTGTGCATTGTAAAAGTGTTAATCATCTATCTGATAACTGCAAATCTATTAAGAATGCTCCCATGCCTTCAAATCCCTCCATGCCTAACATGTCTATGTCACCTCTGCATGCTATACCTGTTATGTCTCATCAGAATCCCCATGCACATTTTGCAAACATGCCATATATTAATAATCCTTATTTTACTGCATTTAGTATGCCTCAAATGCTATACAATATGCCTATGTGGAATAACATGTTTGCACAATCTATGCCTTATCAAATTCAATCAAATGTGCTAAATGATTCTGTGACTAACCCTACACTTCAACCAACTACATCTGAGACCAAGGTTGACCCAAAGTTACCTAAGTCAAAAGATGCAGGAGGAATGAAGTCTAGGAAAAAGACTAACAAGGCTGGACCCAAGGAAACTTGGGTACCAAAATCAACTTGATTGATTTTGTTGTGTGCAGGGAAAAAGAAGGAATCTATGGTACTTGGACAGTGGCTGTTCACGACACATGACAGGAGATTTCACCCTGCTCACAGAGTTTAAGGAGAGAGCTGGCCCTAGCATAACCTTTGGAGATGACAGCAAAGGATTCACTATGGGATATGGCTTGATTTCAAAAGAAAATGTCATCATTGATGAAGTTGCATTGGTTGATGGTCTCAAACACAACTTATTGAGCATCAGTCAACTATGTGACAGAGGGAATACTGTTTCCTTCAATTCTAAAGCCTGTATTGTCACAAGCAAGAAGGACAATAAAGTGGTTCTAACTGGAGCTAGAAAAGGGAATGTGTATTTAGCTGACTTCAACTCTACAGATGCAGAATCTATTACTTGTCTTTTCAGCAAAGCAAGTCCAGTTGAAAGTTGGCTATGGCACAAGAAGCTGTCCCACTTGAATTTCAAGACAATGAATGATCTAGTCAAAAAGGACTTAGTTAGAGGAATGCCTCTAGTAGAATTCACAAGGGATGGACTGTGTGATGCTTGTCAGAAAGGAAAGCAAAAGAAAGTATCATTCAGTAAGAAGCTTGAATCTGCAATTGATGAACCATTACAACTGCTACACATGGATCTTTTTGGACCAGTCAATGTATTGTCAATTTCAAGGAAAAGATATTGCCTAGTGATTGTAGATGATTTCTCAAAGTTTTCATGGGTTTATTTTCTTGGATCAAAAGATGAAGCTAGTGAAATCATTATCAATCATATCAAGCAAGTCAACAATCATCCTGATTTCAAAGTAAGGAATATTAGGAGTGACAATGGAACTGATTTCAAGAATTCAACCATGAAGTTGTTCAGTGAAGAAAATGGGATCATGCATGAGTTCTCAGCTCCAAGGACTCCACAACAAAATGGTGTGGTGGAAAGGAAGAACAGATCACTAATTGAAGCTGCAAGGACAATGCTTGAAGAGTCAAAACTCCCAACTTACTTTTGGGCTGAGGCTGTTAACTGTGCATGTTACACTCAGAATATTTCTCTAATCAATCAGGCAAAAGGAAAAACTCCCTATCAATTATTCAAGAGAAGAAAACGAACTTTAAACTTTCTACATGTCTTTGGGTGCAAATGCTACATCTTAAGGAATCAATCTGATCACAAAGGGAAGTTTGATGCAAAGGCTGATGAAGGAATATTTGTTGATTATTCTGCTGGAAAATCATATAGGGTCTACAACCCAAGAACCAACATTGTCATGGAATCTGTGCATGTTGTGTTTGATGATAAAAAAATTGATGGACTAACAGATGAGGGACATCATGAAGGACTCAAATTTGACAATATTGAGATATATTGTGATGATAGTGAAGATGAGAATGATGAAGAAGGCATCTCAAGAAGAATTCAAAATCTGCCTTTGGATAATGCACAAAATGCTGCATCCGTTGAAAGTCATAATTCAGCTTCCGTTGAAAGAAGCAATGCAGCATCCGTTGAAAGACAAAGTGTGTAACGACTGAGAATTTTGCGTCGTAATTAAGAAAATAAAGTATGTGTTATGTGATGAGATTATAATTATGTGACTAAGTGATAATTATTTGTCTTATCTGTATACTAGAGTTTAGGAGCGTGAATAAAAACGTTCCAATTTAAAGAGTCAGCTTAGAAATTAAGTTTGGTGTCGAGCCGACAGGTAGAACGGAACCCGTCCTAATATGGAAATTAAATAATATAAAATGAGAGTTATATGTGAAGTGAATGAATAAATAAAGTATTTTGTCCTAAGAGACGTGTTGATTGGTAAAGAAAATGAGAAGCGTAATCGAAACGCTGAGCGTCTGGCCGTCAGGCTGAACGTGACCCGGTACACGTAAAAGAGGATAAAGATTAAAGAGGGATAGATTCTATAATCCGACCTAAGTCATCTTGTGACTGTATATGTGTGATTTCTTGACTGTATGCATGACTATGTGATCTGTGTCAATTTTGTGAATTTTAAAGGAATTACGTGATGTAAGTAAAGGTTTAATTAAGCTTTGCGCATTTTTATAAAATCATCCGAGAAGGATAAAAACATGGGATTTATTTTGTTACCTTCGTAATGATCCTAGAGACTTTTTAAAAATAGTAAGTGAATTTGATTGTTGATCTTTGTATTTTTAAATCAATTTTATGTGGAAATTGTATTTATTAAAGCAAGTTTGCGAAATTCATATAAAATCAACCGTTCGCTCAAATTCTTATTATGAGTAATGGATAAAAAGCTAATTTCGAGACCTACGTGTTAAAATTGTCATTTTCAATAATCCTCGACTTTCCGAGAGAGAAATATTTTTATTTTGAATTTCGTTGCATTTGAGTAAAAAGAGAAAGAAAGTGCAAATTAAAAAGGGAGTTATTAGATTACCATTTTGCCCTTGTGTTGGTGGAGTATAAATTACTCCTTCCTCCCCATTTTCTTCTTTTTTTCCGTGCACTTACTCTTTTCTCTCCTCTTTTTCTTTCACTCTCTCTCTCTCTCACTCGAACAACTCTCTCTCGGCTCTCTCTTCAATCTCTCTCGGTATACCTCCTTTTTCCTTGATCAAACTCATCAATCATCCCTAATTCTTCTTGCTAAACACTTATGTATAGGTAGAAGTATGTGCATGTATGTGATTAGGCTTGCATGCCGAAGTGTGTGTGTGTTTTTGGGTTCGGTTTTGAGCCAAGAACCGAGGGCTTGCTTGATTAGTTCGTATCCTATGAATATTGTGCTGAAATCAGTTTGCATGTGGTGTTGATGCATTTTTTTTGAGAAATCGGGGGTTTCGTGGTTGGACACCCTCGAATGAGGGCACCACCGTGAAGCCACCGCCACCGGTGATGAACTCCGGTGAACCGATGGTGAGCTATGATGTTAAAAACCAAGCTCTAGAACTTTAAGATCACTTATTTATGTTTACATGTGGTGTTTTGATTAAAGGGCCGAATGGCCCTTATTATTTTAAGGAAATCAAGTTGATTATATTGAAATGCATGAGTCATTGATTTGATATTGAAATATAGGTGGATTTGTGATTCAAGGATTAAGAATATCAAGTTGCATGATTGTTTTTGAAAAAGGCCGAATGGTTTTAATCTTTAAAGTTGTTTGATTTGAATTAACTTGTTTAAAATGATGATGGATTGTTATTAGATTAAAAATGAATGAAATTATTGTTGCATGCTAAGTTTAGGTTTGAATTTTTGTGTTAATAATACAGGAAATTGATTTTTGTGAGATAATCTTGGTAAACACTAAGTATAAATGGCCTAAAAGTGATTGCATGCTAGTTTTAAAGAGGATCAAGATGTGCATGTCATTGATTTGTCCTTGAGAAGTAAAATTGAGTTTTGCCGAATTAAATTAAGTTAAAAAGGGACTAATTTGATGAATGAATGGATGCATGTTGTGATTTAGGTGAAAATTGATTGTGTTAAGAAACTTAGTTGGCTTACTTGATAAAGATAAAGTGTTTGATATCATGATAAGTTAAAATTGAATTGCATGCGCGCAAGTATGTATGATTTGGCTCGAATTTTTATGATTAAAATGAAGAAGGGTGATACTTTAATAGCTTTGAATGAGTTGTGTGTATGTATGTGAGTTAAAGTGAGAATTTGGTTAATTTTGTGTGATAGGGCTAAATAGGCCATAAGGAATGAAAGTCAAATTACTTGGTTTTTATGATTAAAAGGATGATTGAAAGCGTATAAGTAAATATTTAGGAATTTGTTGCTTGATTATAGTATGTGGCTTGAATTAAGGAGCAAAAGAAAAGGGAACTAAGTTGATTGATATAAGTGACGGTTATGAACGTAAATGTTTGGTTGTGAATAGGTCTTGTACTCGTAAAAGAGTCGTGTTAGTTTGATTTGAGAAATAGCCAAGGTCAAGCGAGTACACTTTGATTGCTAAGTATATAAGGATATAAAAGCTACGAGAAAGGATTATGCTATGTGCTAAGTGCTATGTGCTTATATGTATAAGCTATATTCGTATGCTCGAGTCAAGGATATAATCGAGTTATCGTATAGTGTGATCGTTCCGGGAACGAGAGTTGGGAATCTAATTAAGATTTTGGTTTTATTGTAGATTCGGAGCGTGAGGGCATTCAGGCTAGGAAAGGAAAGGATTTACTAGGTGGCAGTAGTTCAACCCTCAGGAAAGCAAATTCAGGCAAGTAACTCTGATTACTTGTGTAAATGATTATAAAGGAAATGTTGTTCATACCATATAGAGTATTGAACTGTTTAAGCATGAAACCCTTGTTTTATGAGACCCATGTTTTATGAAACCCTGTTATTGATTTAAAGAATCCCTGTGTTTGATAACCTGTTATTGATAAGCCTATTGATTTCACTCATTGATAACCTGACCTTTCTATTCAAGTTACCTATAATGCCATGAATCATATTGAACCTATTGATTATCTTGGTTAACCCTGTTTAATGATATTCTGTTTCTCTTGATCACCCTATTGATCCCTAAATCAATGTTTATCCTTCTAATTTGGTGCCTTGTTATCCTTGACACAGAATTCTTGTGAATTGTTCCTTGCGTATCTTTGATTCACTCCCTGAACCTTGTTTCTTTAAAATCTGATTTAAGAATGAGTTTCGACTTAAAAGAGTCCGAATGATTTCAAATGCTTGGTAATGATAAAATGAATTTTAGAAAACCTATTTGTTTTTCCAACTCAAGGTTTTCCAAATGAATTCCTGATGGATTGGATTGAGACGTAAGAGGCTAGTGGGACTAGTCCAGTCATGGTAAGAGGCTAGTGGGACTAGTCCAATTTAAGGCTGAAATTATGCCGATTGGTACATTAAAGACCGGAATGGAGGTCGATACGGGCTGACCACCCGTATATAATGAAATGGAAAGATAAAGTGATCCAATCAAGGGTTCTAATTGATTATTTAAAAGGGAACTGAAACATTTATTCAGTATATTGATTTTGGAAATGAAAATGGTTTATACTGCCTTGAAAAGATTTGATTATGTTATTGTGGAGCTTAAAGCTCGAGAACCCTGATTCTTGAAATTGTTGATCATATGATTGATTCTATCTTGAAATACTGTTGCTTTCCTCTATCGAAAGATCTATTTTGATCCTATAATGATTTGTGATGAATGTCGACTTTTGTCCTGTTTCGAGCCTTGTTTCTTGAAAGCCCTACTATTCTTCAGATATCTTTCCTTATCCTAAAGAAAAAAATGGAAATCTACCACCTAGATTAATTAAAGTAGAATGCCCTAGTTGGTTTAAAGTATATTGAGATTTGATATTGTAGAACTGCTATATAGTTACTTTCTGAGTTTTATACTCATTTGTTTTGTCTTAATCTAACCATGGCAGTTAAGCAAGAAGATGGCCAGGCTTAGGCACACTGCTCGTAAGAGCGTACCTGGTGGTCCCTACCGTGTTGAGGGCTTCCGGTTGCCAGAGCAGGTAGTGGTTTTTATGAGTGAGATCGCGCCTAGAAAGAAGTGTATAAAGATACAATGGGTTATCTGTCGGTTCCCAGCCGGAATCGATATTGATTATTTATTAATATTTTTGGTTTGTAAGTTATATTTTGTGATTGGTAGTTGTAATCTTGTCTCATACTTTATCCTGTTGATCCTGTTAGTAGTTAATCGGGGTTTATGCATATTTAATTATTAGATTAGAGGTGTGTGAGTCCTCATTCCCTAACCCCGAGATTGAGGGCGTCACAAGTTGGTATCAGAGCTACAGGATCTAGTCCCTGAGACAAGTTAGGTTTTAAAAAGGGTATTTTGGGAATATATCTATATCGCGAGAGAGTTCGACTCATGTAGAGTTGAGTTAGACTATTAGGTATAGTCTAAGGAAAGTATTGATTGGTAAAGTGGAAACTAGAGTTAGGGTGTGAGTTAGCTGAAAGCTTTATTTAACCCTAACATTGTTTCTTGGTTGCTATTTTGTGTTTTCTCTCAGGATCCTAGTAGTGGTAGTGACTCAGAATCAGAGATTAGCTTGACTGGTACCCCTGTGGACCCCGTTCCACCCTCTCCAGAGGAGCCTGTGTATGTTAGTTCAGACCCAGAGGAGGACCCTTCTGAGAGTAGTGAGATCCCCATGCAGATTTCACCCCTGAGGCCAGATTCAGAGACCCCTGCCCCTGAGCCAGAGTCGGAGATGCCTAAGACTGTTCCTGTCAGTGTTGGTGGCAAGTTAGCCTAGGACCGAGACTTTGTGTACTCCCGCATTCTTGAGTTGGGAGCTCTGGTAGATAGGTTGATTCGAGAGTCTAGGCAGAGTGCTTCTGTTATGGATGATGAGTGGCGAGTTCGGGTGAAGATGGTGGAGCAGGTTTCCAGGAGGAGATTGGATGAGGGACCATCCACTAGTGATGCTGATACTGAGGCCCAGAGGCTGCATAAGATCATTCGCTGGATGTTGGTTGTGTTGAGAGAGATTCTAGATGATTAGACGGGACTGTTGGTTGAGCCCGTAGATTGTTGTTGTTGTTTTCAGCGCTGGTAGGCTTTGGGATACTTGGTCAGATGTTGGGATCCCTTTTTCATTTATCTCGTTGTATTTTAGACCAGTGTAGTAGTAGTAGTAGTTGGAAGTTAGGGGTATATAGGGGGATGTTTTCCAGTTTTTCCTCTGTTTAACCCTGCTATTTATTTTACCTTGTTTCAGAACCCTAATATCCAGAATATTCCCTATGTAACCTTTGATTAAATAAATCTATTATCTTGCTTTACTTTGTGCACCTTGATTATCTTATAAACTATTCTCAATGCCATGTTTTCGTATAACCATGTTTAAAGATCATAAAACCCTATTCCGTGCCATGATAAAACAACACTGATATGAGAATTATGTAGTAATAGGATTGCATGTGCAAATTGGGTAAAACTTAAAACCCACAAAAGAGATTTCATAAAAATTGTTGTTATATATATGCCATGCTATCGTATTGCTAAATAATTGCTCAATCAGGTTTGTAAGAAATGGCCAACTCACCAGATCACCAAGAAGAAGAAATTCCCACCCAAGACCCAGAAATAAACCCAGAAACCACCATGATGAGCAGACTTGCTCAGCTTTTGCAACAACCTGTGGCCCCAAAAGTTGGAAATTTCAAGCACTTTTAATCCGTTCATCCCCCAGAGTTCTTAGGTTTGCCAGACCCAATTAAAGCGCAGTCGTGGTTGAGAGAGATGGAAAAAGCTTTTGAATTAGCCGAAGTTAAGGATGATAAGAAAGCTCAGGACATAAAATACGTAGACATAAGAATAATAAAATACTCAATTAGAGCTCAAGTCGAGTTCGTCGTCGGGCTACACGGGTAGTCTTAACCGTTTTACCCTCAAGGGAATTCCATCTCTAAGTTAGTAACACCTTGCCTATTGTGTTAGGTACTAGTGGAGCCTAGGAGGAAGCTTGATCCTGTTGATAATGTCATGATTCCTGAGCATGACCCTATTTCCGAGCCAGAGAGCCCACCCATTGATGATTCAGATGATGACCCTACTGAGGATGTCCTAGAGGAGTAGACTGAGCTTCCTATCCCCATAGCTAATGGCATAGTCTGGAGAGATGTAGAGATGTACCCTCACCCGTATATTCACTCTCCTACACCACCCCCAGGGATTCAGAGCCCTACACCCTATACTGATAATGATGAAGAGGAGGCGATACGTGCACAGTACCACGAGGTTCATGACATATCCTCTAGCGACCCAGATTCACCTCTACCACCACCGGCGACCATGCATGTAGCCGTACACGACTGGATAGTGGGTCAGCTTAATGCTGAGATCATTGCGGCATCTACTCGCATTGTGGAGTTACGCCAGACACTGACAGCTGAGAGAGCCACCCGACTAGGATACCCAGGGGATTTCAGAGCTGCTTCCCCATCCATAGCCCGCAGAGAGATCGATGGGATCAAGCTCCGTACCAGGGTTCATATGAGGATGACAGCAGTGGGAGGATACATCCCGGTAGTTGATGTAGAGCTATTAATTTCATGAGCGATGAGGAGGGTGCGTGACCTCACTCGCAGTGATAGTGACTGAGAGACTAGTGACTAGATATGGACCTTGAACAAGGCTGGGTGACTTGTCACCAATTTTGATAGGATAACTAGTAGTAGATAGTGTTCCTAGCCCTTCAGGGTACACGTCTTATGTATTTTCATTTCAGTATTCAGAACTAGTAGTGATAGATTGTAATCAGGCATGTATGGATTCGGCTAGTTATTTCATCCCAAAGATATAAGTGGGAGATCTTATTAATATATTTCTAAACAATTATTAAGAAATGATGTCTATATTATTGCACTTTATAAAAACCTGCTAGATAATAAATGACATGCTTACATATGAATAAAATAATCCAACTGTTATAATTACAACTATGTTGACCAATTTTCAATATCTGTACAATGCCACCCCGTAGAAGAGGACCAGGGCACAGCCCGCAGAATCTATTAACCAACAACGAGGTGAACCTGACCCTGTAGTGAATGAGGAAAGTGAAGAAGACCTAGACTATAATGAATATGATGAGGAAGAATATGTAAAAGAAGAGGCCGAAGATACCCATCAGGGAGGAAACCCCATGAATGAATTTATGGAACTGTTAAGAGCAAATCTGAACCAACAGCCTATTCCACCACAGCCACATGCTGCCCAACAGACTGCAACTACTGCCTTTAGAGCCTTCAAATTTCTCAAACCCCCAGAGTTTCTAGGATCTGCCGACCACGTTGAAGCACGGGCCTGGCTCAAAGAGATAGAAAAGTCCTTCAAGATACTAGGTGTTGAGGAACGACATAAGACCATTTTTGCTTCTTACATGCTGAAAGGAGAAGCTAACTACTGGTGGGAGTCCAAACGAAACCTAGAACTAATGCTGTGATCCTATGGGATAGATTTACCCGACTGTTCTTAGACAAGTACTTCCCTAGGTTTATGAAAACCCAGATGGAGATTAAATTTCTGGAGTTGAAACAGGATAAGATGACCGTGGCAGAATATGAGGCAAAATTTACCGAGTTATCGAGATTTGTGCCTGAGTTCATGAATACCGAAGAAAAGAAAGCGCGAAGGTTTCAGCTTGGTCTGAAACAGTGGATACAGAACTGAGTAGCAGTGTTAGAGCTGACAGACTATGCCACCTTAGTGCAAAAAGCCTCGATTATTGAAGCTGGCAGTGAGTAGAGTGTCGAGGAAAAGGAAAATAGGAAACTGAAGATAAGAAGCCAAGGAATAGGAACCGGGAACAGGAGCCTTCCGAGCAGGTTCATCAGGGGAGCGGTGTCCCAACCTGCACGAGGCCCCGGATTCAGAAAGGCCCTAAGCGAGAGTGTTGGCCAGGGCGGCGGGAAATCTAAGGCAACATTTTATAGCCAACCACGTGCCCCAATACCAGAATGTCAAACCTGTAAGAAGAGACACCTTGGAGTGTGTACCAGACAAGAGCCCCTCTGAGATGTTACCGGTGTGATCAAATCGGACACCTTGCCAACAACTGCACCCGACCCAATGTAACATGTTTCAAATATGGAAATGTAGGACACATGAGAAAGGATTGCCCAACGTTGAAGCCCCCAGCCTCAGGGATGAGCAAAGCTGCATCCAACTGACCCCCAGCTGCTAGGACCTTCAACATGACTGTTGAAGATGCTGTTCGAAACACCGATATGATAGCAGGTACCATTTTGTTAAATTCCGAACATGCAAATGTCCTATTTGATTCTGGAGCAACCAAGTCTTTTATATCTTAAGATTTTGCTAAAAAGTTAAAACTTAATGCCATACCCTTACGTGAGATATTACGAGTGGAAATAGCAAACAAAGAAGTAATTCCTGTAAATCAAGTACACCTTAAGTGCAAGTTGAAATTAGAAGGGAAGATCTTCGAGGTTGACCTAATCCCATTCGCGTTAGGAGAATTTGATGTAATCTTAGGAATGAATTGGTTATCCAGTAACGGAGCGCAAATAGATTGTGAACGGAAGAAAGTAAAGATAAGAGTGCAGAATGAAAAAGAAGTAGTGTTTAAAGGTCAACGACATAACCATAAATTTCTAACCATGCTACAGGCAAAAAGATTGTTAAGGAAAGGTAACAAGGCCTATTTGGCTTATGTGATAGATACCAAGAAGGAAGCCTCTAATATACAGGACATACCCGTAGTAAACGAATTCGAGGATGTATTTCCAGAAAACTTACCAGGATTGCCACCTTACCGAGAAATAGAGTTCGCTATAGAGTTAGCACCAGGATCGGCACCAGTATCCAAGGCCCCATATAGGCTAGCCCCAGTTGAGATGAAGGAACTAGCTTCTCAACTGCAAGAGTTATTAGATAATGGAATGATAAGGCCCAGTGTGTCACCATGGGGAGCACCAGTACTGTTCGTAAAGAAAAAGGACGACAGTATGAGATTATGCATAGACTATCGAGAGCTAAATAAGCTGACTATAAAGAATAAGTACCCTCTCCCCAGGATTGATGATCTATTCGACCAACTCAAGGGAGCTGTACATTTTTCCAAAATAGATTTAAGAACAGGATATCACCAGTTAAAAATCAAACCGGAAGATATACCGAAGACTGCTTTTCGCACTTGGTATGGACACTATGAGTTCTTAGTTATGTCATTTGGGTTAACCAATGCACCCGTAGCTTTTATGGATTTGATGAACAGAGTGTTCAAAAAGTACCTGGATAAATGTGTGATAGGTTTTATAGACGATATTTTGATCTACTCAAAGACAGAGCAAGAACACGCAGAACATTTGAGGATAGTCTTGGAAATATTGAGGAATGAGAAATTGTATGTCAAGTTCTCGAAGTGCGAGTTTTGGTTGAGAGAAGTTCAGTTTTTAGGATATGTGGTGAGTACAAAAGGAGTTTTAGTTGACCCTGCCAAAATAGAGGCGGTATCCAATTGGGAAAGACCAACTACCCCAACGGAGGTTAGGAGTTTTGTGGGTTTAGCAGGATATTACCGAAGATTTGTGCAAGATTTTTCTAAGATAGACGATCCACTGACTAGACTTACCCGGAAGACAGAAAAGTTTGTATGGACAGAGAAATATCAGGAGAGTTTTCAAGAACTGAAAAGGAGGCTGGTGTCAACACCAGTGCTCGCTCTTCCCGATGGAAAGGGAGAGTTTGTGATATACAATGACGCATCGCTTAAAAGATTAGGATGTGTACTGATGCAGCACAATAAAGTTATAGCATATGCCTCTCGGCAATTGAAGGAATATGAGGGAAGATACCCTACGCATGATCTCGAATTAGCAGCCACAGTGTTTGCCCTGAAAATTTGGAGACACTACCTATACGATGAGAAATACGAGATCTACACTGACCATAAAAGCCTCAAATATATTTTCACTCAAAAGGAACTGAACATGAGACAGAGGAGATGGTTAGAGTTGATAAAAGACTACGATTGTGAAATTTTGTATCACCCAGGTAAGCCAATGTGGTGGCTAACGCCCTTAGCAGGAAGGAAAGACTCAAGATGATAATGGCATCGGAGGAGTTGATTAAGGAATTTGAGAATATGGAAATTGACGTGAGGATGACCGGTAGGGGAACGAAAGGATGATTTGAGATTAAGCTAGTGCCAGAGCTGACTGAAAAGATACGAGTATGTCAGGAAAAGAAGATGAGTGAGGAAAGAGGAATATTGACCGGTGAAGAAGTAAGATGCGAGAAGGACGAGAAAGGGATCATGAGGTATGCCTCCCAGATTTGGATTCCAAATGTGCAAGAATTAAAGGATGAGCTGCTGCACGAAGGGCACAACTCTAGATATTCAATCCACCCAGGAAGTACGAAAATATACCGTCACCTTAAGGAATATTATTGGTGGCCTAACATGAAGAGAGAAGTAGCAGAGTCGGTCAGCAAGTGCTTGACATGCCAGAGAGTGAAGGCTGAACATCAGCGACCTAGTGGACTATTACGACCCCTGGAAATTCCGGAATGGAAATGGGAGCATATAGCCATGGATTTTGTGACAGGCTTACCAAGAACAAAGACCAATCACGATGCCATATGGGTTATCATAGATAGATTGACCAAGTCTGCACACTTCCTACCAATCAACGAAAGATACACAGTAGACAAGTTGGTAGACATTTACTTGAAGGAAATTGTAGTGAGACACGACGTTCCTGTAGCCATAGTGTCAGTAGAGACCCAAGGTTTAATTTCCGATTTTGGAGAAGCTTCCAGGAATGCGTAGGCACCAGACTAAACTTGAGTACCGCTTACCACCCCCAGACTGATGGACAAAGTGAAAGGACTATTCGGACCCTAGAAGATATGCTACGAGTGTGTGCCATTGATTTCAAAGGAAATTGGGATGACCACTTACCCCTGATCGAATTTGCTTACAACAATAGCTATCACGCTAGCATAGGAATGCCCCCGTATGAAGCTCTTTAAGGAAGAAGATGTCGCTCTCCCCTGTGTTGGGATGAAGTTGGAGAGCACAAGATATTAGGACCAGAGTTAGTTCAGCAGACCAGAGAAATGGTAGGACTCATCAGGAAAAGACTGGTAGCAGCCCAGGACATACAAAAGAAGTACGCCGACCAGACCAGGAAGGATAGGGAATATGAAGTAGGAGATTCTATGCTATTAAAGGTATCCCCGTGGAAAGGAGTGATGAGATTTAGAAAGAAAGGGAAGCTGAGTCCCAGATTGATAGGTACCTTTGAAATTTTGAGGAGAATAGGACCTCTAGCTTACGAGCTTGCCTTGCCTCCTAATTTGCAACAAGTACACAACGTGTTCCATGTGTCCATGTTAAGGAAGTACCATGCAGACGCACGACATGTAATAGAATACGAGCAGGTAGATTTATAACCAGACCTGACCTACATCGAACAACCAGTGAGGATAATGGACCAGAAAGAACAAGTGCTGAGGAACAAAACTATGAAGCTGGTTAGGATCTTATGGAGAAATCAAAATGTCGAAGAGTCAACTTGGGAACTTGAAGACGCAATAAGGAATAGATATCCCCACATATTTTCTAATTGATTCAGGGACGAAATCCTTGTTAGAGGAGAAGACTGTAATAACTCGAATTTTTGAGACCTTGTAAAATGTTTAAATGAATAGTAACCCTGACGGACGGGAAAAACTTTTGAGCCCACACTATGTAGTGCATGAGAAAATGAGTTTCGGAGTTGATATTACGACTATACGTACCAAATGAGTGTATGTAAACGCTATTAGTTTTCGAAGAAAAGGAACTTTGAAAAACGACCGTAGTTACGATTCATCGAGGATTACGGGAATCACAATATAATTACGAGATTAAAACCCTACGGATTTATACTCAAGTAGGATAATTAAAAGTATAAGGAATGAATACGAAAGGAATTTCATCGCGAACCATTTACGAGTAAGTATTACGAAAATGTTTAAGCAACCGAGCGAATGCGTAAACGATTAAACAAATGTAACGCACTAACTAAACCATGGTAAGGAAGTAAACATGATTACTTCATCAAATAGTGAGCTAACCATAGGATGATCAAGCTAGCTAGCAAAATAGTGTGCTAAGGAAGCTAACCATGTAGTTTAGCTTGTAACCTAGGAAGCTATTAAGATTTGTCCCTAAGATTTGCAACCAAGAATCAACCTAGAATGCTATACTAGGAAGAATAAAATCAAGTGCAAGATATCACCCCATCTTCCTAGAAGCAACCTAGAAAATCAACCAAGCTAAGCAACCAGGAGGAGTATAAATACCCCCCATCACAATTGCTTCCATTCGGCAATTTGAAGAAAAAAGGGGAATTCAAATTCAAAAACTCAAGTTCTAGCTCTTGTAAAATCATCCAATTAATTCTCAAGCCTCCTAGAAATTAAACTAAGGTAAGAAAATTCTTTCATCTCTTTTTATCAAGGTTTGATGGGTTAAATAAAATCAAGAAACTCACTAGTGAATAGTATGAATGGTAACCTCTCTTTGGTTTCTTGATTTCCATGGTGGTTTTAGGTTCCAAAAATCCCACCAAGCACTTCCAAGCCTCCACCATCCTCAAGAACACATCTCAAGATTTCAAGAAAGGTAAAAATCTTTGGCCCAACTTTATTTAAGATTCATTTTTAAGATCCATTTAGTATGTGGTAGTAAACTTAGTGTAATGAATGTTATTGATGAAATCTTGATGATTAAGTTAAGTAGATTTGAGGTTGGTTGTTGTTGCCTAAAGAACATGATGTTCTTGAGAGGATTTTGTGTGTTGATGATGATATGATGATTGTTGGTGGTTGTGTTAAGAGTTAGGGCGTAAACGAAACCCCGATCATAAACGTAACTTCGTTAAAACCAACAAATCCTAACTTTAAGTTACTGCAGAAAGTACAGAAGTTATAAACTTTATTTTCTTGAAAAATCCTTGTTTAGGATATAAAATGTTATAAGGATCATTTAGGCGCTTGAATCGCTTGATTCTGATTTACGGATAAAAAGTTATGGTCATTTTACTAAAAGTGATTTACGCGACAAAAACTGCTACGAATCACGATTTTTGAAAATATAAAGGTTCGACTTAAAAGTGTTCATAAATCATGAAATGTTTATAGAGAGTAACATATTGAGTTTCCTAACTTCCATAAAAATTTCAAGTGAAAATAATGATTTCTCAATTTTATAAAAATATCGGAGCCGAGACCGCGCGAGTAGAAACCGTAAGAATCCATAAGCAGAGCCGGCGACGATAATAAGAATGAACCTAAGATGCTTAGGAAAATGAAGTGACCATAATTTGAATATGACTTAAAGGAATGATAAGGGTAGTATAAGTTGAGAGGGTGCATAATAAGTAGCGCATGAGTGCGAGTTGCCGTAAATTAGAACGGAACCTAACGAAATGAAATGTGTTTATGGTTATAGATTTCCGAGCGGAACCTAGAGCATCCTCCACCTCGAGATACCCAGGCAAGTTTACGAACCCAAATCCATTTTTACTGTTGTGTTGTGAAAGGATTGTTTTACTATCATCGCATAAATACCATGCTTTCCATGATACATAGTTGTTGAAATTTTGCATAATGTAGCGATGTTGTACGATAAAGTATATATCATGAAATGTTATTTCGCTTTAAGCGTGACGTATTATATAAGACCGAGAGTCGGTCGGGATTTAAGATAAAACCCGGGAATCATTTTGGTGATATTATAGGGCGATTATAAGTCCATAGTAGTACATTTTAAAGGGACTCATCGTCCACTTACGAAACATTAAAATACCTCGAACTTTTATTAAAATGATTTCCCAACGATCATATTCCCTCAACTATATTTTATTGTTCGAATAATAAATACTATATACTTATTCCTTATTATGGGAGTAGTATACTCCAATGATTATTTATTTCAAACCCGATTAATCACTATAGATTATTAATTATTGAGACACAAACCAGTTGAGGAATATTATTTTAAATATTCTTTTAGAAAGTAAACCCATTCGAGGTTTAATTATTTATCGACTATTATTTAATTAATTATTATTCTTAAAGGGTTTATTATTGATTTAAAAATCATAGATCCTGATTTAAAATATACTTTCTGATTTCAGAATATCATTCGAATAATTTCAGATCGTCGGTGAATATTATACCGACTTATTTAATATTTTGAATATAGTTTTAAGGAGAAACTTTTCCCCCTTATTAATTATCTGTTCACAACGGTCAACTCACATCCTTAGTACTTCCTCTGAAATTCTCGGAAGTACGTATATACATATATATACACTTATATCTTAGAGAGATAAGCTGTTTCTATCAACAAGCAAAATGCTTGGGGAACTTCGATGTGGTTCGAGTTCTCGAGATTGATAGAATCCTTTTAAAGGACAAGGGATGGGTAGACTCTGGTACTATGTGTGCTAGATGGACTACCAAAGGTACCGCAGGAGAAGGTACTCTGTGTACTCAGGAACTTGTGAAGTATGTACATACCCGAAAATGGGACACGTAGCCCGAATGCGGCAAGGGTGATAACCGGGATACGAAGGAGTCGTCCTTCTACTAGTAGAAAAGGTTATTATTATCGTATTATGACTGATCATCGTATACGGTGGCTCCAACGAGTGTCCTAATTCTTCCAATTGGAATTGAGATGTAATACCGTAACCCAAGCCTAGGTGCTGGGATTACTATTAAGGTATTCGCAGGATATTAAAATCCGTTAAAGAATTGTTTTCATAAGAAGGTGTGTATCACCAAGGAAAACTATTTTCAAATAAAACATAATTATCATATATGATGTTATTATACAGTCATTTTCATACTGTACATTATTATGCTGGGCATTATAGCTCACACTTGTTTTCTTAAATTGATATAACATAACAGTGAATCAAGATGCCTGCCATGAGAAACACATCCAGGAAATGGGTAGGAAATGGCCAGCTGTTCCGTAGATTGTTTGGTGTTGTACCACAGGTAGTCTGAATAAGCTGGATTAGTTTTCAGTTGTTTATAGTTCAACTTATTTATAAGTATGACTTATGTAAGGTAAGAAACAAGAAATGTATATTTGGCCGGCGGACTAGCCTTACCTAAAGGTCACTCCCCGGTAAGATTAATTACTTTTGGGTTGTAATAAATATCACTTGATGGTTGACAATTACTCTAGTTATGATGGTTCATTTCTAAGACAATAACTTGTAAGTGTGTGTGTGTGATAAGTGTGGGGTCGTGAAGCGTGAGTATTTATATATTATAGTGTGAGTTGTGTGAGTTTAGATGGCGTGGCCTCCGAGACTCCTGACCCCGGGTTTTGGGGCGCCACACCTTGTGCCCAAGAATGATGACCTGTTGCACCATAAAGTGACATTTCTCCCGATTGAGAAACCATATTGGTCTCAACGCACCTTTTCAGCACTAAACCAAAATTGTGAAAACATTAATCATAAGAAGTTTTGAAGACAAAAAAGTCATTCATGAACACTTCAACATTATTTCCATTCATATCAGAGAAGATAGCCATCATGCATCTCTGAAATATGGCTGGTGCACCACATAACCCAAAAGAAACTCTTCTGAAGGCAAACGTACCAAACAGACAAGTGAAGGTAGTCTTTTCTTGATCTTCGGGAGCAATGCAAATCTGATTATAACCCGAATAGCCATCCATAAGATAGCAGTACTCATGCCCAGCCAACCTGTCAAGCATCTAATCAATAAAATGAAGAAGGAAGTGATCTTTCCTTGTGGCTTTGTTCAGCTTCCTGTAATTAACGCAAACTCTCCAACCCGTGACTGTTCGAGTAGGAATGAGCTCATTCTTTTCATTAGCAACCACGGTGATGCCTCCTTTCTTCAGCGACACTGAACTGGGTTCACCCAAGAATTGTCAGAAATAGGATAAATGATGCCTATATCTAGCCACTTGAGAATTTCCTTCTTCACAACCTCTTCCATGATCGGATTTATCCTTCTTTATTGCTCAACAGTCGGCTTGCTTCCTTCCTCTAGCAGAATTTTGTGCATGCAATAAGAATGGCTGATTCCCTTGATATCTGCTATAGTCCATCTAATTGCCGATTTGAGCTCTCTCAAAATTCTTAAGAGCTTTTTCTCATCACTACCTGAAAGGTCAGATGCAATAATAATAGGCAAATTAGATGCATCACCTAAAAACGCATACCTCAAATATTCAGGAAAAGGTTTAAGCTCGAGTGTAGGAGCTTCCTTAATAGATGGCTTGAGATGCTTTGGAGAATTTTTCAGCTCTTCCAATCCCCGAGATTCAAAAGGCATATCTAGCCTTCGCTTCCAAGGAGAATCATTGAAATACTGCAACTGTTCATCACCTTCATCATCTTCACTATCTGAACCCCCCATCAAGGCTTTCTCTAAGGCATCAGACTTTAGCATTTGATCAAGCTCTAAAGTAACCACAGATTCGACCAACTCCACCTTAAAGCACTCCTCTTCATCAGTAGAGAATTTCATGGCATTAAAAATATTGAAGGCCACATCCTGATCCTGAACTCGCATAGTGAGTTCTCCTTTTTGAACATCAATCAAGGTTCGACCAGTAGCCAAGAAAGGTCTTCTTAAGATTATGGGAATCTTCTTTTCCTTCTCGAAATCAAGAATTACAAAGCCAATAGGAAAGATGAGTTTGTCCACTTTGACCAAGACATCCTCCACAATGCCTCATGGATATGTAATAGAACGATCGGCCAACTACAAGGACATATAAGTAGGCTTTGGATCAGGTAAACCCAACTTCTTGAAGATAGACAAAGGCATCAGATTGATGCTAGCTCCCAAATCACATAAACACTTGTCGAATGACAATTTTATGATGGTGCAAAGAATAGTGAAACTTTCAGGATCATTAAGCTTCAAAGGCAACTTCTGTTGTAGCACAACACTGCATTCCTCCGTAAGATCACAACGGTCTCTAAGTCATCGAGCTTCACTTTCTGAGAGAGAATACCTTTCATAAACTTCGCATAGCTTGGCATTTGTTCAAGAGCTTCAACAAAAGGTATATTGATATGAAGTTTCTTGAACACCTCCTGAAACTTAGCAAATTGCTTATCCAACTTTTGCTTCTGCAACCTCTTAGGAAAAGGAGGTGGAGGATAAACCTGTTTCTCCCTTGTATTACCCTCAGGAGGAGTGTGTTCCACAGTTTTCTTCCTTGATTCCACTTCTGCTTCCTTCTACACCTCTTCTTCAGCTAAAACTTCAGATTTTAGAACTTGAGATTTTTCGGGGTTAGCAACCTTTCCAGACCTCAATGTTATTGCTTTAACTTTCTCTTTCGCTTTCCTCTTCCCTAGAACTTCTGTGTCACTAGGGAGTGTACCAGGCTGTCGATTCAACAAAGCATTGGCAATCTGCCTAATTTGATTCTCCAGAGTCTTGATAGAAACCACTTGGCTCTTGCACATGAGCCTCAACTCCTCCAATTCAGATTTTCATTGGATTGATTTGTACTTCCATGCGGTAGTTGCTGAAGTTGGAGTTGTTGTCTTGGAGCATATTGCGGTTGTTGAAAACCAGGAGGGTTGAATTGCTTTGTTGCATACTGCTGATAAGGCTGTTGCACCGCATTCTGGTTGTTGCTCCGGCTGAAGTTAGGATGATTGCGGTTGTTGGGATGATAAATGGTTGGAGCTGGTTGCTGTGAACTCTGAACGTTGCTTATATATTGAGCTGATTGACTAGAAATAGCACACTGCTCAGTTTCATGCGCACCTGCACAAAGCTCACAAACAGTTGTAATATGATTAATTCCATAATTAGCCAAATAATCCACCTTCATCGTCAAAGCCTGAAACTGAACAGCTATAGCAGTAGATGTATCCATTTCCAGAACTCCTTCTACCTGCTATGAGGCATTCTCAGAGTTGGGTTCTGGTATTCATTAGTAGCCATCAGTTCAATCAACTCATAAGCTTTATCGTAGCTCTTAGGCCATAAGACTCCACCTGATGCTGCATCGAGCATGGGTCTAGACTATATTCCCAAACCATTATAAAAGCAATTTATGATCATCCATTCAGGCATGCCATTATGAGGACACTTCCTAAGCATCTCCTTACAGCGATCCCAAGCCTCACACAAAGATTCTCCCAATTGCTGCGCAAATTGAGTGAGAGCATTTCTGATTGCAGCAGTCTTCGCCATAGGGAAGAATTTAGTTAGAAACTTCTGAGCAAGATCCTCCCATTTGGTGATAGAACCTGCTGGTAGAGAATGTAACCAACACTTAGCTTTATCTGAATGTGAAAAGCCTCAACCTAATAGCATCTTCAGAAACTCCATTGAACTTGAAAGTGTCGCAGATCTTGATGAAATCTCTGATGTGCATGTTGGGATCTTCAATTGGAGAACCCCCAAACTGAAGTGAATTCTATATCATTTGAATCGTGCTAGACTGATTTCAAAGATGTTGGCCGCAATGGCTGGTCTGATAATGCTAGACTGAATATCATTGATCTTTGGCTGAGAATAATCCATCAAAGCCTTTGGATTCGCTGCTTGATTCCCACTATAATGAGTGGTTCTTCTTCAACTTTCTCAACTTTTTCAAGAACTTCTTCAACTCTTTCAAATCCTTCCAGTGCTTCTTTACGAGATTGAGAATGTGTTCACATACAGGCCCTCTAGAGTACCTGAAACACATCAAGTACCCAAGTAAGTAAAATATCCGAGTCAGTGAACTTTAACGACCACTGATGACAAGCACATAAACTAAAAATTAACACCGAGTCCCCGACAGCGGCGCCAAAAACCTGTAAGGATGACAACTAATTAGATAACATGAAACTAGTAAACGCCAACTTTCGTTGTACGAATACCCTACTACCAGACATTCACAAAAAAGATAGAAGCTGAATAGACACCAAATAAGTTGAGACCCTATATGTCTAAAAATTTGACAACATAAAGGTTTAATGCACAAGTCATCTATCGTGATTACATAGGGCAAGTAAGATGGTTAAAATTACCTATGAATGATGCATAACAAATACATGAACCTATGCTAGCATGGAAAGTTCTAAATCTCTATATTCACTATCGCTTCAATAAATATTAACACGCTATCTTATATGTTCGCGACACACATAAGATGAATAAGCGCAACCAATACTAGGATATCATACAATCACACATACTAAGATACTGAAACAAATTAACTATAAAAATTCATAAGTAAATCATTTAAGACCTCACGATAACAATTAGTTTATAACCGAACTCATCATCACCATGGGTTCCAATGAAAGCATGGTAAATAAACCGAGATAAATGAAGTCTGAAATAACTGAATTAAAAAAAAGTACGTTAACAAGAGTATTAGGTTCAACAACAAAGAAAACGAGTATCCAAGTTTACAACTTAAGCAAAAAATCACAAGTAAAACAAGTTCTTCTTCTCCTTCATTGAATTTGTGCTATTAGGTCTTCTTCCTGTCTTCTCATTGCTCTCCGTTATAAAATACGTCTTTAAAAGGTCTTTAAATACCAACCCAAATCGACCAGAAGTCCAGCAGATCAATATTCTATTAGAAACAGGATTCTGGAAAATCGACCTAGCGCGGCCGCCCCCAAGTACAGCGCGACCGCTCCCAAGTGTAGCGCGGTCGCCCTGAGCTTCTAAAAAACTTTATTTTTCTTATTTAATTTCCTTCACTTGCTGGTTTCTTCATGCACTCGACCAAGGCTCCATCCTAACACTCTTCCAAGCATAAATCATGCAATTTCTAATCCTTCTTCCTGATTATGCCCTGAAATGCAAAACACTACAAAAACATCAAATACACAAATAACTTGAGTACAAAACACCAATTTGAGTCTTTACGAAGCGTTCTATATGGATATAAATGCCACTTAACAGTGACTTAATAAAAAAATCACTTAAATGATTTTCGTCAAATAAATAGTATTACCGTTTATTTTTAAGGATAAAGTGGTCCAACACCTTTATTAATAGTCACTTCAACCTCAAAAAAGTAAATATCACATATTTTATTTTTTCAAAATTTGTAAAAATTTAATATCTATTATATAATAAAAAAAAAATGCACAGCCTAATAAAAAGGAATGTGCATAACTCCACAGCCAAATAAACACTGATAGGCCTCGTACTGCTATCTAAGTGAAATGGTATTAGTTACCATTTCCCACTTGCATAAACACATCATACCAACACACTGATTCAAAGTCATGTATCCTTACTTGACTTATCCACGACCAATGATTGAAGTTCAAGTATAGAAAAAT